>NW_014577305.1:225670-241133 GCF_000485595.1 Priapulus caudatus | reverse complement strand
TATTATTTACAACTTGATTGATTGAATGTATATGTAAATTGCTGATGAGCAAAATAAATGATTTGAAAAAAAAAAAAAAATTGAATTGTCACATCATGTAAACAAGTTACAACGCCGTTGTCAACGGGCCTGTTTTCGAGCTCAGTTTTTCGAGGACCCACTCGCAGTCATGCACCGTACCAACAAACTATTAGCGATCGGAGACTGATATTTCACACGCACTGTCTCTTCCGTCTCTACTTTACCTTTTTACTTGAAGCTATTAATAATTAGATTGACGCCTACTTTAGCTTGAAGATACACAACAACATTTTACGCCATGCGCGCTACATCCCACGAACACTGCCTGTTCTGATGTTTGTTAGATAACCACCCTGTCACTTTAACTAAACAATACACTAAATATTGACGAGAAAGAGAACCAGTCTAATTTATCATCGGTCATGGAGGGCTGGAGGGGGGTGCGTCTCGTGAGATAGCGCGAAATCCACATAGCCTGTATACGTTTTTGTGTAGAAATGGAAGGAAATGCTATGAGGATTTATTGGTGCTTCTTTTCATCCTTTTCTCTGGCAAATTTCAACATATTGAAGGTACCAATAGTGAACTAGTCGCACGTAAATGACATAAGTCCATGTGGAATTAAGGATAGAAAACTAGACAGAGAAGTGCACTAGTGACTAGGAAAGTAGTGGAGTACGAGTAGACGGCTTAGATAAGTTCAGGATCGCTAATGTAATGTAGGCCTACACAGTACACTGCTTGCTACACACTGCCACTGGCATTAGTCTTCTTACTCTTTTCTGCTACACTGCAGTAGGCCTATACCTATTTCTATTCAGAAGTTGCAGTGTTGCGGAGGGCAGGTAATTCAGGGTGCGAGATGTCGACCTGGTGTGGATTGCTTGGGCTATAACTACTAGTACTACTACTAGTACTATGCACTACTGACGTAGGGTCTTACTGAGTACTGTTACTTAGTGTTACTCACAGCCACAGGCACTTGAAGCATTTCAATAAAATATATACGCAGGGGTCGTGTGCTGTGCACGGCGACAGTTAAATATATAGCTACCGCCAATATAGCTATAGCCGTTAAATATATAGTTAAATATAACGCTTCAAGTGCCTGTGCTGTTACTGGCAGAACTACAGTTGGTTAAGTGGGTGCAGATGGCTGAGATGCACTGCCTTGCCCCTAATAGTAATAAGTAATATTAATAAAATAATCTACTAATAATCTCCGGTGTATGGGACACCGACAAGTATAAGGATATAACGTTAAATAACACAAGTCCAGTTAGCCCGACCAGGCTGTGCGACAGATTGTCTATATTTCTATATAAAAAACCTATTACCTCTTCATATCTAGATGAATAACTCTGTATATCTCAAATAAAACTATTCTATTACCACCTTTGACTTGCCTTGTTTGAAATATGAACGTTAACTCACAGTTGTCCTGCTTCTAAACTAGAATGTATCTCTTAATTCACGGTATAATCTGCTAATTCTCACAGCATATCAACTTTTCAATCAGCTTTACCCGCCATGTTTAGCGAGGCACGGAAAACCCGAAACGGAAAAGTCTCGCTAGAAAATACTACAGAAATAGTACAATAGCTGCACGATGGCTCTCACGGCAATTACACACCAAAGCAAGTGAAACGATGTTCACAAATGTCTGGGCCATTTGTAAAAACCTTAGATGACATGTTCTCGGATGTAGGGGTGGTTTACATGAGGACCGCAGATCGTTTAATTTCTTTTGTTCGATCCATTACGGATTTTAGTCACAGTCGGAATGATAGCAAACATGGCGGCAAATTAATAAATTTTGTTGCATTCGTCTCAAAAAGTCGCTGTAACCCCGTAAGTACCCAGCGCATCGTAGCGCACTGATGGTTACAAGAAGTTGGACGTATACTGATTCATTTGGTATATCACATGTGTAGTGTTCTTTGGCGATACTTGGCAAATAAGGCAACTACGTGTTTAGCTGCAGCCAAGGTTTGAAACGGTATTCTAACCCTAGCAATACCGTTTCTTGGAGCTAAAGTCCAGTGAGAATTTATACTACAAAGCTCTGCAATTTCCCTTGTTCGCTTTGTCATCATGAAAGCATGTAGCTCTAGTACTATATCCGGCGTACATTGACTGCCGCAGGGCTATAGCACATTGTCAGCTGGAAATAGCATCAACACCGGTTCCCAAAGTTCCCACGAAAAATCGCTTTACAAAACGCACAATGATCGGGTTTTTTAACACTTATCTATCTACGTGGACATCTCACCTATCTTTTTGAACACTTTACACAACTACACCATGTATTTATCCTTTTATTCCACAAAGTAAGCACTACTGACAATTCATTTTCAAACGATATGGCGTGCGCACGCGTGACGTCACCGGTATTGTATATACATGCCCCATAGCTGCCATGTGTTTTGCGTACATATCCGGTGACGTCACGCGTGCGCACACCATATCGTTTGAAAATGAATTGTCAGTAGTGCTTACTTTGTGGAATAAAAGGATAAATACATGGTGTAAAGTTGTGTAAAGTGTTCAAAAAGATAGGTGAGATGTCCACGTAGATAGATAAGTGTTAAAAAGCCCGCTCATTTTGCGTTTTGTAAAGCGATTTTTCGTGGGAACTTTAGGAACCGGTGTTGATGCTATTTCCAGCTGACAATGTGCTATAGCCCTGCGGCAGTCAATGTACGTGGGCTATAGTACTAGAGCTAGAAAGCATGGAGCATTGAACTGGACGTGAGCATCGTAGTAAAACAAAGATTTTTGTCAAACAGCAAAAATTTCCACCTAGGGCTAGGTGTAGAACTTCTGTGTAGTACTCTGGTGGCAAATGCTTAAACTAAGATATCTTTGACTTATGCGAGAAACTTCTGAAATAATGGGCTATTTATTTAATTGCTCTTTTTCCCTAGATACAGGGGCAAAATGTATATAAAATTCTTACTTAGAGATTGAGTTAGGCTATAGACTAGAGGGAGTATGAGGGTACTTACACAATATTTCATATCAATATTACTGTTATAAAATATTAAAATTGGATATTTGACTTTTAAATACTTCGGTGTTATTATTTTTTGTCTTGAAGGTCCAAGTCTCATTCAGTGAAGTTCCCACAATGATACCATCACTGATAAGCATGTTACTGGGAAAGAAGTGGGACTAGAGCTGTATAATCAACAGTTGACACTGCAGTTTGGTATGTTACCCCACTGAAAATGATTAGGATGTTTGTTGGCATAGACCTCTATGTGCTAGATTCCCCTTTATGGTCAGAGCAGCTCAATATTAGTATATCTCAGACTAGATGACTCTGTCACTCGAGACTAGATGAGACTGATACTCGAGTCGAGTCAGATTAGACCTATTCTTGTCTCAGTTCTGAGTTTCGTAATTTTTGAAATTTCTTTCGCTTGATTTCTCCAATCTAGCAACATCTGGCTTCATCATTTAACAGTAAAAACCATTTTTAATCTGGAATGTATGTGATTCTCATTAGCCATTTGATAGAGCTGAAGTTATGAAAGCATTGAATATAAATGTTACATGTAACTAACAGTAGAATTTTGTTTCAGCAGTCACCTTAGTATGGATTATTCATCCCATCAGACACACTTCAATGTTGATGATTATGCTTCTGAATGTGATATTGATTCAGAAGCACTAAAAGAGGTTGGTTGTTGTGCTTACATATTAGCATCGCAAATGACGTGTAGATATATGTATTATTGTTGCTGCTTGTCAGACTGCCAGATGATGTAGATTGAATATTATACTAGGAAGAAACTCCTGCTGATATCTGCAGTTGAGGTTCGCAATGACTATTAGTAAGCTGATAAGATCTGATGGCTTCCCTGACACCTGCAGGACAAATGTGCTTGAATTGATCTCTGTGTCTGTGCTAGTAGATTTATGGTTGTATCAGGAAACTAAAAAAAAAACACTGCTGTATACATGTGTAGAATTATTTTTCTTTGATCACTATATTGCGTATAGTGATAGCTAATATTATTGAACTCACTAATTTTGCCCTGTTGACCATAAATGTAGTGCTAAAATAAGAGGTTGGTGTTGTATTTTTATGTATTCTGATGACATGACGAAAAATGTTCCATCCTGTTCTAGCTTAATATGTTATGTACGTGGTAACATCTTATTCATTATTAGGCCAGCACTGTGGATGCTCCAACCGAAGACATGTTTCCCGAAGACTTTAATGGGCAATCGTCCAATGTGATGTGGATGGGTAGCATGTTTGAATCTGATCGCGATGACATGGAAACCATGCCTGACCTTGACATGCCTAATTTGGACCTTGGTGTTTCAGGTAACATTGATTTTTCAAGCTCATCTTGTAGTCTCATGATGACTATTGATGATATGTTATGAAACGTTTTTATAATTTTGATGTTTTTCGAGTAAGAATGTGTCGTAGTAATAATGAGCGACGTCTTCGTTATTGCAGCACCGTACAGCAGTCCTACTCAAGATGCCATCTTTGCTGATGACAGTAGCATGCTTCACTTCTACGATTCTGGTAAATTGTTCAGCTCAGAAATAAAACTCGACATGTAGCAGTGTGCATTTGACTTTGTATAATTTGATGTAACCTTTAAATTCTCTAAATCACCATGTCTCTCTCTATAATGCACCCACTCTCTGCCTTTCTAACTCTTTTTGTATAACTCTCTTTCTCCGTGTGTCTATTTTCTCTCTCTCTCTCTTTCTCTCTCTCTCTCTCTTTCTATATATATATATATATTATTGAAGCTAACAAAATATATCTTGAGAGGTAGGTTCAGGGCGTCCATTTAACTCATGAATATTTCTTACGCAGAAGATCGTGCCATAGTGCCAGGCATGTGTGGACTGCGCAACCTTGGGAACACTTGCTACATGAACTCTGCTCTACAGTGCTTGCTGAACTGCAGTGCGTTGGTGAAGTACTTTCTTGAAGACTTTGAGATGGACGCAAACACAAAGGATTCCCTGACGGGCCACTTGGCGCGGCTCGTCGTCAGCGTGTGGAAGGGGGATAAGTACACGATCACGCCGACCGAATTCAAGAATTGCCTCGGAAACACGTTTCCTCAGTTCAGCGGCTGTCGACAGGTGAGGGTGGTTTAATCCTCATGCTTCCAGAGTCTGTTAACGAGTTACGCACATCTGTGCCTACGAATGATGCTATCCGAACTTATTTCAATATATTCCACTATTCAACTAGAGAGCTGCATGTACCAACCAAACCACTGCTCTCCTAATAGTGTTTCAAGTTCTCAGCATTCAACTTAAGAATGACAATCTGGTATCCGATACATTCGCAACTCGAGTACTATCCATACTTTGATTTCTCTGCATACAAGCTAGGATCTATATTGGTGGTAAAACGCTAGTATCGGTATATGACTTCCCACTTTTCTGGCAGTCATCGCTGGCCTACCTGCGCTGACGTTTCTTCTTGGCCTGCTTGCAGCACGACTCTCAGGAGTTTCTCGCTCTCATGCTGGATTCGCTGCACGAAGATCTCAATCTTGCGTCTGCGAAGAGCTTCATGTCTAATCACCCATCGAGCCAGCCGGACACGCCGCCGGACGACGGCAATGCGTGCTGCGACGCCGCCGCCGCAGTGCCGCAGGACGCATGCACGTACAACAACTGTGCCGTCGAGCGTTCGCCGGCGACGTGCTCGGCACAGCGGCAGGACATGGAGGAAGACAGCAACGAGTCGTCCGTCTCCGTGCAGAGCTCCGACGCTCAGCTGTCCCTCGGCGTCACGATGATCGACATAAAATCCAACCTGCTGTCCGCAGTCGCGCTCGACTCGACGGACCGCAGCGGCGGGATCGATCCTCCTGATGCCACCGAGGATAAACTCTCTGGAACCTTCCCGGGAGCAATCCCCGCGGTGCCGGAAGTCGACAGAAACGAGCGCGCCGGCGTGGCGACGTTGACGGACGCGAAGAAGCTCTTCGATGTGCCGCCCCCGCCACCGGGCGGTCGCGAGAAGAACGAGCTCGCGGCGAACAACGCCGAGGGGATCCTGCCGGCGGGCATCGAGGAGTTCTACCGGAAGGACGTGAAGGTCGCGAACACGAACGTGCTCGTCACCGAGGACGCGCGCGGCGTCACGCACAGCGACAAGTTTGCGCGCTCGCCCGGCCGCCCCGCGCCGACGCCGCCGCTCACCTTCGACAACCTGCACGGCGGCACGTACCCGTGCACGATCTGCAAGATGATGCCCTGCCCGCGGGTGAAGGACGTCAACCTGCACGCGCGGCGGTCCGACGTGGTGGCCGACCCGCGCGGCAAGCCGGCGACAATGATGACGACGACGGCGGCTGAACTCGGCAACGCATTCACCGCGAACAACTGCAAGCGCAACCGTTGCTTCGACGATGACGACGACGGCGACAGCAACGGCGAAGAGAGGGTGCCGGCAGCGCTGCAGAAGCGCTTCAAGAACGCCGTGCGCGCGCCGCCGCAGTCGTCGCCGGACCGCGTCGCCGTGGCGACGTCGGACGTCTCGTGCGAGAACAGCGAGGACGTGGGATGCAGCAGCGGCGGCGGCGGGACCACGCAGCCGTCCACGACCGACCTCGACGCGGAGGAGGCCGACGCGGCGTGGTGGAAGCACCACTCGAAGCACAAGTCCGTCGTCGTCGACACGTTTCAGGGACAGTTCAAAAGCATGGTGCGTCGTCGCTCGCAAAGTGAAGAGTCTGCTTGACGCGTTTTGTCGCAGTTGGTTGTTTACGATTTTCTGTTCTTCTTCGATCTTCGATTCACACGTTTTTTGTGTATGGTCGAACCTGTATATAAGGGTCACTCGAGGAAAACTGTAAAAGTGTCTGTCCTGTATAGACAGGTGTCCGTTTCATAGAAGAGGTTTCACTGTATGACGAAGAGGGAAATGAAAAAGGTGTCCTATATATACGGGTTCATTCTATAAACATGTCTATTAACACGTGCTTGACTGCCATAAGGTGTTACAGTATTTATACAATATTTATTAAATGTGTATATGCATGTTTCATTATTTGTTTCGTGGCAAAACTTGTGACATGTCAAACCTGGATATACATTTATTATAACAAGTTTCATTTAAATATTAAGTGGTTTTAGCAATCAGTAGTGCTCTACTCATTACATCGTACAACATTGTTCAACATACATACTAGTTGAAACACTGGGAGTTGCATATGCATGTATCAAAGCCCCTTGAAATGTGTTTTTGTGATGAGATTTTCATTCACTGAAAATGGCATATTTACTCGATGTAATTTGAGTGTACTGATTTTCTAGCTGTGATATTCCAACCTTGTGATGGACAACAACCAATGAGATATTTGCTAACACTAAAAAAGATGGACAACGTAAGGGACCTTAAAATTTCTCTGCTGGAGGTGCTAGAACAGGACCATGGTTCGCTTGAGATCATACTTGCTGAGGTGGTTGAAAACCACGTCTCAAGATTTCTGGTAAGTCACTACCACATCGCGCATGTAACTGCATTATCTGCTTTCCCATTTTAAATCAGTTTGACCTGTGTCCTGGGAATTTTGCTGTACATGACAGTTTATCTTAAAGCAGTAAGATACCTTGAGTAATTATTGTATTTTATCGAAAGTATAGCATTGGAATTCTCTCCGATTTCTCAGCGTGTTAGTTTTTGGGTTTGCAATATAAGTGGGGCTCACAGTCGGAGGGCCAGTGTCAGTTTTAGAATGACAGCACTTCTTGATAATTAACTTATTACACTATGGGTAAGTATTGTATCGTGTGGTAAGCGTAGCATTAGAATTCCTCCCCGATTTCCCAGCGTGTTAGATTTTCGGGTTTGCAATGCAAGGAGTCGGGTGTTTCGCGGTCGGAGCTAATGGCGGTCGGCTGGCGGCATTTCCAGGACGACGGCACGCTGCTGTGGCTCGTCAACGACGCATCGCGCGCGATCCACGCGTTCGAGATGAGGCTGCAGCCAGTCGCCGGCAGTCCGACGCTCCCGTCCCCACCACGCGTCGACTCGATCCCCGACCCCGACCCCGTCGGCAGTTCGCGCGAGCGTCGGTCGTCCGAGGCGGGCTGCGATGGCGAACCGGGCGGGTCTAGCGACAACCCCGACGATGCCGGCGGCAGCAGGGACGTTGGCGGTGGCAGCGGCGGCAGCAAGGGATGCGGCGGCACGGCAGTGCTTGACACGAGTGCGGCGTCTCGGAGCGGGCGCCACATCGAGCAGTGGCGGTCCTGTGCAATATGCCTCGAGGAAAAGCCGGACGTTGAGCTGTTCATACACGCGGAGTGTGGCTGTACGCTGTGCCAGATCTGCATCGAGGTAAACCGCAGCGAATCGTGTAGGACGTGCGGTTCGTGAGCGCGTGACGTTTCGGATGATTCAAAACCGATACCAACGTAACCGTTTGTCACTTATCGCTGTAACGTTTGTCTCTACTATCGTAGGATTTTGATGTTTTGTCTATCTCAAAGCTTGAAAAAATGTTTTAGCACAATGGTTATCAAGCCTAACGGAAAAGGATAGGTTTTTTATTAAATAACTGATTACATATTGAATCTTTTTAGATGTCGTGCAAGCATTATGGAGATACGAATTTGCCCTGCCCAGTCTGCAGCGAATTGATTGGGCCCGAGGCATATGTACCTCTGCACAAATTAGCTGATTACAAGCCAAAGATAAGGTGATGGCTCATGTACATCGTGAAGACTTGCTATGGGATGTGTTTCATTTATTTCCTATCATTGACAGACTTTAATCACTGTACCTTGTATGTCAATACGTATTGAATGGAATATAATTTCCTTTTTCTAACTGTGTATGCATGTCATGCTAACATTGCTACTACAGTCTTGATTAGCATTGCACATTGTGATTTCAGGACTATACCAATGTGTATAGTTTTCCGAAGACAGTCCGCCGGCAGTAAGAAATTCACGCGGTTTGGCAATCCAAGGGTTGCATACCTGCCCGGCAGGCTCACTCCACAGAAGCTCTATGACTACGTGAACAGCCTGATGCCTCATCTAGAGGACTTTACCATTAGTCTTACTGACGCACAGGTACCTAATACATGTAGAAACACACGTGTAGTGCAGGCTTGGGCTGTCTGTACAGGATCAATCACAGACACCTATAATAATCCAACTTCTGTTACAACAACAACAATAACAAAAACTAACTAGAGCACTCGGAGAGCACAGACCTCCGCCATGGCAGCTGAATTCTCTCAATGTGGAATTTTTTATTAATTAATTAATCAAGTGGAAAAATTAATTAATTAATTAATTAATTAAATAATTAATTGGATTCGGATTAGTGTGAGCGTGTAGGTGGAGGAGGACTGTGGTTGCCTCTTAGCCTGTGTTTGCGTGTTTGTAAGTCTATAGCCAGCACACCTAGCGGAAGTGAACTGAAACGTGCATGTTCACAAACACACAAACCAACACTCAAACATTCGCCGGTGAAAACATAACTTCCGCCACGCCCCTGGCAGAGGTAATAAATAAAGGTAAATATATAATATAATGTGATAATAGATGATAATCGAGGTGATAACCCGTGTCCGGTCGTGTCTCGCACTTGCCTCTGACGCGCAGTTTTCACGACAGGGTCAGAACTGCTCACGCTGCATGTTCACTCGCCGCTGCCCCGGCTGCCCGTTGTCCAGAGACGCGGAGGTGATCTTCATGCCCGGTGACCACCTGACCGTCACGTTCATCGACCCCGTCGCCAGCATCGCCGAGCTGCTGTCGAGTTGCGCCGATCACAAGTCTGTCGTCGACCGGAGGGGCGAGAAACCCGTAGACCTTCAGGATTGCTTTGAGGCTTTTTCCGAAAGGTGTCGCTGCGTTTCTACGCGTCCCTCTATCAGTTCCTTTTCAGTTTTCTTTTGTTTTGTTTTTGTTTCCTATTCAGTGAGGAGCAGTACATTTCTCAGTGGTTGGGGGAGGGTTATTGTCATTGCTTATAACTCTGCCTTCATTAATAATATTTGTAAATCCGTGTAGATAGTAGTAACATTCTGCTCTCTGGCTTGTGGTAATCTTGTTTTTTTATTTTTTTATTATTGATATTTATTAATATCATTAGCATTATGACAACCAATATGGAAACTAATCAGAATCATTTATCTGTCTCTTGTGAATGTGTATATGTGTGCACATTTGTGTTAGTCTATATGTGGCCATTTTATAGTTCGTGCACAAGCAATAATCTCTGCAATTGGACGAGATAAGACTAGGCTAAACGATCATCATTTTCAATCAGATATATCTTACGAACGCTTGATTGTAGGGACTAAAAGTGTGTGGCCTCTAAACTATACCATCACGTTAGAGATGAAGGCAATTACATGTGCATTACCTTCTCAACTTTCAGGGTGATGTAATAGTTATTGTCATTTGAATTCTATATTGGATGTTTTACTAATTACAGTGAGAGTCTGGATGAGCATAACCCTTGGTACTGCCCTCAGTGTCAGCAAAACCAAAGAGCAGAGAAGACGATGACCATTTGGCGTTATCCTCCTACACTTATCATCTATTTAAAAAGGTGTTTGACATAATGCACAGCACAACAGTTTCACAAATAGGTGCAAATGTAGTGTATATCAGGTGTAAATGAACGCTTTGAGATCATTTCTACCTAATGTATATGTGGTGGATTAATATATATTTTTATTTATTTATTCATTCATTTAGAATGACCTAACCACAATCTAAACTTGCAAAGAACTAACCTGCTTAAAAACAGATTTTTAAAGAAGGTGATGTCAAACAGGGCTGTGTAGTGTTGTTTAATATATAATGCTTTCTTTACATATAATTATTGTTATTACATGCAATAATAGGTGTTGGTTGACAAGTACTGTAAATTGAATTTCGTTATGGATATAACCAGTAATAAGATAACAGGCTGTTATTATCTTATTCCTGCTGTCACATATAGTTGTGTTTAATCTTGCTCTATATTAGTCAGTTTAATGTATGTTGTGACTGTATACGTCACAAGCATCACTCAGTAACTTGTAATATTGACAATACCTCTAAGAGAAAGGGAAGAGATTTGGTTTGGAAGATATTTAGTACATTGCTTGTTATTCTAAATAATGCTCTCTGTATATTTGCTGTCAGGTTTGTGTTTTATGACCTGACTAGTCTGAAGTTGGAAGACACGGTCCTTTTCCCTCTGGAGCAGCTAGACCTCTCACAGTTCATTTCAGCAACGCACAAAGAAAACGACTTTGTCTATGATCTGCACAGCTGTGTCTGCCATTTTGGAGGTATGTTTCCTGTTCAGGCACGTTTTCCAACATATGAAAACAGCGTTAAGTGGAACCATTACTCTGTAAAGCATAGTTTATTCGTAGTTGTTAGCAACATACATTTAAAGTTTAAAAATCCTTGAGTGTGTTATAATAGACATAATTAGCATGTGTATAGCATAACCATTTCACAATTCAATTTTACGATTGAACCTGAGGTTTGTGGGTTTAATTTACATCGTACCGTATCTCCTCGATTGTAGGGCCAAACGCTGGTCATTATACATCTTATACCAAGCACCTACTATCTGATGAGTGGTTTTTCTGTAATGATGACACCCTTACCAAGAGGGAGCCACAATACGAAGACCATAATAATGCTTACATTCTTTTCTATCAGAAAACAGGTGAGTTTTCTTCATGATGTAATATTGTAGCACTGACCGAGTAATAGTAATAGTTGGGTGCATACAGATTTCTTGGTTTTGGTTCATGGTGGTGGTAATGTGAGTGAATATAATCATATGCAGAGTATACAGGTAAAAACCTCTACTCTAAAATACTCACGTTGCCATTGGCTTATTCTTCAGTCTCGCTTCAGAGTATGAAGCGGTAATGGTGCCGTATGTGTAGTATTTAGCTCAGTGTGTTCTCTATTTGACACAGGGCTGAACGCAGGTTTTAAGCTACCCGACCAGCTACCGCAGTTTGCAGATGACACGCGGAGTTTCGCGTCAATGTCACTTGTACCGACGCAGCCAATCAGCCACACAATCAGCAGGCTGCTGCAGGACCTAGCTGACCAGCAGGATAATGATGATGATACGCATGGTGCAGAGGTCACGCACAGTCCAGAGATCATGCACGGTACAGAGGTCACGCACAGTCCAGAGGTCATGCACGGTACAGAGGTCACGCACAGTCCAGAGGTCATGCACGGTACAGAGGTCACACACAGTCCAGAGGTCATGCACGACACAGAGGTCACACACAGTCCAGAGGTCATGCACGACACAGAGGTCACGCACGGCACAGAGTTCATGCTTGATGCAGAAGTCATGCTCGATGCAGAGGTCACACATGGCACAGAGGTCACACACGGCACGGAGCACACACATTGCCCAAAGGTCACGCATAGTGAAGAGGTCATGTTAGGTGACAGCACGATGACCGAGCTTGCTCACTCTGGGGAGCATTCAGGGGGGCCTATCTCGGATGATTCGCCGTAACGACCGTAGCCTCACTGCGACCCCCATGAACCTCTCTGTCTCACGCGACTCACTGCCGCACCTGCAGCGTCACTGAGATCTCGTGGATGACCCTGCCCCGGATGTCTCGCTGAAGCTTCGTGAGCAAAGATGGTCTCAGGTTACTCATGGTTGCCTCACGAGCCACGCTGTCCTAGATGCTACACGTGCAGGCAATGTATTACAGTTGGCCTTTTTTGTTGATCCCTCCAGAGTGATTCCTTTTCCACATGGTATAGATATGCTGCTATTTTGTGGCAAATATGAGGCTAAGTTATTTTATGCGAGTATGGTCACTCTCCTGGTTTTATTGCTGTTGAACAATTGCTTTGCCATGTTATTTTTGTAAATTGCTAACCCAAAAGATTGTGTTTTAAGGCACGTGTTTTTTGCTAAAAAGCTGATGAGATGATTCCATGAAGGTTGAGGGACTACACTTTTTGGGCTTTCACTACCAATTTCTTTTTGTGTTTAGAATTATAAGTGATGCCAAATGTTTCTAGTGCCACCTGGGGTGATCGATGGAAGTTGGGCTTGGCATGTTCTTTTTGCAATTTTCATTTAAATATTTTTTTTTACTATGCCATGTTTGGTGTGAAACCAAAGGATAGTAAGAATGTAAACAGACCAGGTAAGTTAACATAGGTTGGAGTGTGTCTTTATAAACATAAAATTACACATGTACTATTGCTTAAGTTCTATTATTTATCAACCATATCATTAAAATGTACTGTGTTGCATTTGGAATTGATCATTCTCTGTAACATTTCAGTGCTTTTATACCTGGTCTAATTATTGGCATGTACAGATTTGTAGGTACAATTGTTACGCATTAATGCGTTAATGCATTTCTGGCAATTTTAAATTCTAATGTAAAATAAAACGACCATGAATTACGGGAACAAAGGTATTACGCCACTACCATGTATAATGCTTGGCAGCATTATGATAGTTTTCACGGGGCTGCTTGGATTATTCGTTCACACAACTGAAGTTTGTTTTTGTGTATCTACACACCCTCACACGTATGCCTTAGTGTTATCAATATGTAAAGAATACAAGTGGCGATTAGAGTTCTCAAGTCCTTGTTAAACTATGTGAGCCTTGTCTTGCCTTTGCTGGCATGATTCACAGTTATTTGAATTTCATGAGATTCTAAAATGGTCAGAACCATGTAGGAAGCTGTGTAGCCATAATAACAACAGGTATGAAAGTATTTGCAATGTATCGATTGAGGTAAATAACATTTAATTACCATTTTTATTATTAATGGACATGGTTATTAATTATCAATTGATCTTGGTAAATCTGTGCAGTTAAATGTAAAAAATGTATTTTTATCTGACCATATATAGGCCTATGCCCGTGTATATGAAATTCAAGAATGTCCTGTAATAGTACCTGATAAAAGTAGGTTGTCTTCAATGTACACGTATAGAAATGAGCAATGCCAGAAAGTAATGCTACATCGTACCTAGTCAAATTAAATTTGATAAAGTACCACTCATGGTTTTATTGTAGTAGCATCTAACCATGAACATATGTCTCGTGATATGAGATATACATATGTTCATGGTCTAACTCACTGTTATCGATAATGTAGACGTTTGGTATGTGAAGTACGTAACTATTTAAGTAGTATTTAAGCAAGAAGTGATTTTATCATAGTATACATGTATGGTCTCTTAAATATTGCTATCAATATATAGACGAACTAATGTTGCTTATAGTTTTGAAACCATGAAAACACAACGAGTTAAGTAAAAGGTTATAGCCATAATTTGCCATAACAGATAGAGAAATCTGTGAATTGATATATTTTACTTAATTTAGTTTTCAATCTGTAAGTTAGCCTATATCTCAGCATTATTAAATGCCTGTAAAAAGTGTAAGCCCATTACATTCATACTGCATCATTGCAGTCGTCTTATGTGTATATTGGAGGGGTAGTTCAAGTAAGTTAATTTACATTTGTTAATGTGAAGCACAGTAGATGAAAAATCACGTTGATAAGCAAATAATTTGCATGCATATAACTACAATTAATATCAAATATGAAATAATTGGAAAACTCCAGAAAGTCCACGCTTGTTAGATACATTGTGTAAGTTTCTAACCCGCGTGTTACATTGTCAACAATTGCATAGTCAACATTACATAGTCAACAACTGGTATTACCATTACCATAGATATAGAAGAAGATATAGATATTCTTCTATATATATCTATGGTATTACGTGTCTATGTCTGTAGGTTTGTGGCACGGGACTTTCAATTATGCTAACGCTATTCATTTCTGTTACTTGCACGTTTTCTTCGCAGTGTAACAGCAAGAACCATAAACAGCATTTTTGGTGCATTTTGTCGTAATCTGCATTTGTTACGTGGTGGGCTCGACATGTTCGAAATTAGACGTTTTGTTTGCATATACATGTCTACTGGGAATGTATAATGTTGAAACATGTACAGGTGGTCTATACCTTTTTAAAATAAATATAAAGGTAGGGTCACAAGCCTGACGCTCTTTTCATGCATTTAATGTTCACATGTGACATATCTCGTGTTGTAATCCGAAATGTAACTTATATATTAAACTGTATAATTTGCGGTTGTCATATTCATTTGTACATCTTGTGGTGCCTGCTATTGACGTTCGCAATAACATAGTCGTGAAAATACCCTTGAAAATACCCTTGAAATATATAGAGAGACTATATTATATTTCTATGGAAAATACTATCTCTCCCTCTAGCACCCATCTTTTCTCCTCCGACCCACTATTCTCTCTCTCTCTCTCTCTCTCTCTCTCTCTCTCTCTCTCTCTCTCTCTCTCTCTCTCTCTCTCTCTCTCTCCCTCTCTCTCTCTTTCTCTCTGGGTATGTAGCGCATATGGGATATATGGCTGGGTAT
>NW_014577305.1:221095-225660 GCF_000485595.1 Priapulus caudatus | reverse complement strand
GTGTTGTATTCCGAAATGTAACTTATATATTAAACTGTATAATTTGCGGTTGTCATATTCATTTGTACATCTTGTGGTGCCTGCTATTGACGTTCGCAATAACATAGTCGTGAAAATACCCTTGAAATATATAGAGAGACTATATTATATTTCTATGGAAAATACTATCTCTCCCTCTAGCACCCATCTTTTCTCCTCCGACCCACTATTCTCTCTCTCTCTCTCTCTCTCTAGCTGAGATTAACGAACGCGCATGAAAAGGGATGAAAGCATTATGAATATAATATTAAATTATGTTAAAATGAAGATGATAAAAAAGGGAATTTTAATGGAAATTAATCATGACGTAAAATTAAGACAAGTAAAAACAAAAGGAAAATGAAAAGAAGAACAATAAAATGTACTACTCATGAAAACAATATACTAGTTAGGCTGTCTATAGATAATGCCTTTGGTTCCCATATGCTTAGCCAGTTATCTGTGCACCATGTCGATACATTTTCATAATAACGGTCAACTGTCTGTCTGCTACGCTGATCTCCAACATGGTGGACGTAGTTTTAATGTAACATAGGCCTAACGGGTAGCCCAGTATTATGCATTTCAAGCCAATAGTTTGTTATATCGCAATTTGGTATTTAGTTAGATATCATCTATTTGTTAATTGCTAATTAGGTCGAATTGTTGATTGTGGCAATAGATAATGATACTCAGGGCTGCCAACATTGGGTGATAGGTGAGAGTGAGATGCCAGGAGCGAAGCGACCGAGCGGGGTGTGGGTGTGGGAAAATGCACCAATTTGTGCAATTTGGTGCTTACTAATTAAGTGACTGTTTTCAGATATTGTAAGATTTTTTTGGCTGTGCGTGAGATATTTTAGCGTTTTATTCATGAAGAGATATTCATGCGTGAGATATCTCAGCATTTTTTTGCTGTGCGTGAGATATTGTAAGATCAGCGTGAGAGCGTGAGATTTGGTCAAAATGCGTGAGTCTCGCGGTCAATGCGTGAGAGTTGGCAGCCCTGTGATACTAAATTTTTATTTTTGTGATAATGATTAATATGCATATGCCATATGGTGATATCAGGAGCATCATCGTGTAATACACGAATAGAGCAAGAAAATTATATTATTTGCCGCCTATTATGCACATGTTAAAAAGATGCAATATAACGCGGGAGCTGTTGAGCAGTAGATATCACGGTGAATCTATGTGGCTAATATATGTATATATATGCAAAATAACACAATACTCATATATAGATACTGGCTTCCGCGTGAGTTCATGCGTTGTAATTAAAAGTAGTGCACTCACGTTATAATAATTTTTGCAACCTGAAATAAAAGCCAACGTCCAATAAACGTTGTAAAACTAATTACAGAGCAAAAATAAACGGCGAATAAAAAGCCTTTATATCGATGTACTTTATCCGTATGACATACAGTGATTTCCGTGGGATTATATTCCGTAGCGCATCCACAAGACGGATATGTAATCTTAACGCAAGATGGCAGCCGCCACTACATTTTTTACAGTTTTCAGTGGCATAAGTGTAATTACAAGCGTTTAATGCTGCCCGTGTTTGTGATTTATGTAGAACTGAACATTTTACTAAGTGTATTGCATTTACTTGCACAGAGTTGGTTTCTTAAGAGGGCAAGACTAATCTGATAGGTATGATATTGGTAGGATGTGGCCGAATTGTTAAATCAATGGTACTCACCGTAGGATGTCATCTGCTAGCAGCTATGTGTTGATAATGATAGTGTTGTGACTATCAGGACAGTAGGCCAATAATAAATGGCAATATGTTTTTGTGTTGACTAGAGATAAAATGAGAACGCGTATCAGTCAAAACACGCCAACTTAATTACTTTTTACGTCGAGAATACCGAAGACGAGGTGTTTATAGTCAGAATGTTGATTGCAAACAATACTCCGAATTTGATAGATGATTAGTCCGCAAATGCAGACGTTATAACTCCGCTTTGCTAATCTGAGGGTGCGGGTTTATCCATTACTGCGCCATTACTGGGGTCTGCGTCGTCTCGGACTAATAGATGATAATCCCTACGGATCCGCTCTATACTTGCGTGTTTTTAGCTGTACTGTATAGCCTGGGAATAATTAAACAGGTCTATATCATAGTATATGCCTGTATACATGGATTAAGAAGTGGATCAAGTGCAATCAAACATTCGTGTGTAAATTAAGCTATGTCCCCATCATACTATTGCTCATAGTCATAGGGTCTATGTCCCCCAGGGTACTGTCAGAACGTACCCTGGTAACTATTTGATATGGTTAGGGTTAAGGTTAGGGTTAGGGAGTAGGTGTAGGCGACTCCCTAGCCTCGTTAGTGGAGTAGGCGAGGTACGGTCTGGCATATTAGATAGTACCAGGGTATGTTCTGGCAGTATCCTGGGGGACATAGACCCTCTCAGCCATACTATTAGTGGTACAACTAGCTATTATGTATAGTCATGTAGTTCTACGGTAGCATTCTCAGAATACAATTAGAAAGCTAGTTGTGTTTCACCCTTAAAGAGCTATTTCTCATTGAAGTTGTCGGTACGCAGACATTTGTCAAAAGAATTGCTAGGCGTAGTTCTCTCTTTACAATTATGTTGCAGTGCAGTATATTATATAGACCATATCAAGAGCGTATAAAGAAGGAGAGCGTACAACTGTGAAATGCTGAAACCATGTTGCAGTATTAGTCGAATTAATAAACTTTCCCCATTTTATTTTGACGATTCTTGGCAGTATTATTGATCAGCTGTCCTACCTTGTTCATATAAAACAAACTGCATGTCCCTACGATGCCCCTACGCTGAGATAATGAGCGGTGAAAATCTGGTATTTTTGCCGAACACCGACTCGACATTAGTCAGTACTGCGACCAACTCGCGTTCTGGTGATAGCTTCGGGAAACCTCGCGTGTTTCTGTCATTCATTGACAGTGCAATTTATCTTCCTTCTACTATCTTTTCTCGAATTTCCAGTCATTGACGCAGCTATTACTCCACAAAAAAGTCTCGTTATTTATCGTCATGGTGGTGACCCGCCCCTTACGCTGGATGTAGTAACGCTGTAGTAATAACGTATCGAGTCAGCGCTACACAGCGGCGACCGGAAGCAACATACAGTGCACAGAACGCGAGTCGGTCGCAGAATCTTCAAAATAAAACGGGGAAAGTTTGTTAATTCGACTAATACTGCAACATGGTTTCAGCATTTCACCGTTGTACGCTCTCCTTCTTTATACGCTCTTGACCATATCACTATCAGTAGTAAATATATTAAAAAATGAATGTAATAGTAAAAATCAGTTTCTATTCTAATAATAGCTAGCGCATACCATGCAAAACATAATAACATGCAACTTTGTACCCTAGTAAGAGTTAAACTTCCAGATTAAGAGCTGCCATGACATTTAAAGAAGATGGCAACAGTGTCAAGCACCACTTTTCATTTCATATCTGTGGTGACCTGCAATTACCCAAGAGGCATTTTGATTCGGATCAATGGTATAGTTATGTTACAGAAGTGCATTTTTGTCCCATTTATTTCACTATGTATGTGTACATTACTAAATTTTTATTTTCAGACAGCTATTGTATTAGCGCCATACCACTATAGACGTTAGACTATAACATTGTCACACTGCATTGAAAACAGGACAGAATCTGGCCATTTAAATCGTGGGAAGGCAAGAGTACTTTGAACAAATTGAGGGAATGGCACTTATAAATCCACAGGTAAGATAATTTTTATTTTATTATTTCATAATAGATTAGTAGAAACCTGTATATGTAATCAATATAAAACTAGATATTAGTGAAGTTGCTATGTACCTATTGAGTAAATAGGCAATCTCTCTGTGTGTTGGTGCAGGTGTGTCTGAATATGTAATATGAATTCAGACATTTTTCTTTTCTACATTTCCGGCAAAAATATAATTTATTGATTTTATGTCAATATACACACTGTAATTAAAATAACATAAATTCAAGATTTAAGATTCAAAGAAATTTATTTGTGCATAAGAGTCACATAAGTACAAGTTATATACAATCACACATTGATTATAAATCCCTGAACAAAAAAACAACAAATACAATCGTTGCTAAATGGAGCACGGGGACGGCAAAAAACCCGCAGGTCATAAAAGTCAGCCGCCCCTATAGAATTAGTTATTATGCAGACGACTGAATATTAAAAAAAAATATTGATAGACAAGGAGATGGTATAGGTAGAATACATAGGTAAGGCCAAAACAAAATATAGATGTGGTTACGGTTTCCCGACCAACCCTATTTATTCCCAGCGACCCTAAACATTTTATTGTCAATTTTCTTTAGTCAAAAAATAAAAATAATTAAAAAAAAAATATTTAAAAAAAATGAATTCGACAGTTCCTGCTTCAAAAGGCACAACGCACATCCTTCGGACATGGTTCGTAAATAAAATATTTCAAGAAAATAAAATGTTTTCCCTACCTACCTACCCTATTTTTTCCGGCATGTAAAGGTAACCACACACATATTTTGTTTTGGCCT
>NW_014577305.1:218411-221085 GCF_000485595.1 Priapulus caudatus | reverse complement strand
GAGAGAGAGAGAGAGAGAGAGAGAGAGAGAGAGAGAGAGAGAGAGAGAGAGAGAGAGAGCAGAGAGAGAGAGAGAGGCAGTAGAGAGAGAGAAAAAATAATAATAAATAAAATAAATATGAATTCGACAGTTCCTGCTTCAAAAGGCACAACGCACATCCTTCGGACATGGTTCGTAAATAAAATATTTCAAGAAAATAAAATGTTTTCCCTACCTACCTACCCATTTTTTTCCGGCATGTAATGGTAACCACACACATATTTTGTTTTGGCTTAAGGAGAATTGTGGAGTTTTTGGGACGTAGAAATGTTAAGAGTTACAATGCATTTGTTACTATAGATTTTAGCTAGATAGGTCACACATGTATTCTTGTTCTTCCTAGCAGATTAAATTAAATTTAGGTAACTACCATGACTAATAATGTGTTGGTTAACATTCATTGCTTGGTATGTTTTATTGCAATAGTAAAACTAATTTGTTTATGACTATGACTAGACATGTCAAAGGACAGTAAAGTACAGTGTAGACAAAGTACAGTGTACATCTACTTATTTTTTGCAGACTGTCTCTTCTATTGCATTGAAAGGGCATGTTATAATATGAATCATTGTTAATATTGACATCTGGGTGTAGCCGGCATAGTTTGGTGTTTGTTCGTTGCACATGCAAACTGTGTACCCCCTCAGATCTTATTGATTTTTAAGTGGGCTCAATATACTATGTGCCTGGTTAGTAGTCACAGCATTCGAGAGCTGACTACATAGAAATGAATTGCTCTTAAATCAGGAATAAATAAATGAAGTTCCTTGAAATGACATGGTTCCACATTCCTTGAATGTATACATATACTTGTATGTATGTTTTCTATATCATGGGCTGGGCATGGGGTTTTACTACCTTGATTATAACTATCAGTTCTAAACGTACTGATGTATGTGACTAATACTTTATGAATGACTTTCCATTTGTTATCTGCTACCACACAGTGTTATAGTAATATGTGAATTTACATGCGATTCATCGACTAATTTTTCACGTTGGACCTTATACCTCGGCCACATATGATACATTACAAAGTCCCCTTGTTTCAGTAAGGAGAAATAACATAGCTAGTTAGGCATGATTGCCATGAAAAATGAAACCTAAGATTTAGGCATTACAAAAATAACACGTTGCCACTAGTTTAGCCATCTTTTTTTGAGGTTTGACTCATGAAGTTAGAGCATAAAATCATACATTAATTTTTTGCTGGTGTGGACCACGACTTTATGTGATATAGGTGGACCGTCATTGCTCCCCGTGGGCATATTATTTGTGCGTTACAGTGCCCAGAGTAGTGTGAGCAGTGGTGAACAGGCTGTGATAAGTACACAAGAAACAGGTTCGGTGCTGAACACACTTACTACACAAACGTGGCACGGGACATTTATGGATCAGAATTAACAGATATATTTCTAGAAGTTCTTGACACTGTACAAGTTGCTAGTGGTTGTGTGTGATGTTACTGTAGTCAGTAGTATATCTTCAATTTGTGTCTATATTCAGGTATAAATTTGACAACGTCCCTAAATATCCTCTAAATTAATGTGTGTACTTTACCGTAATTTATGTCTTAATTATCCGTGTAAACGGTGGTAGCATTGCTAAAACTAGTAGTGGCTGTGGGTTGAAAATGAACTGTTGGCTATGAAAAAAGACTTGGATTAAAATCACAACACATAATCATCATTAAAATATATATTTGCTATGTAGGAGATGCAGTGGTGTTGCAATGATTGCTATGCATATAATTGTGTTGTCAAAATAGATGGGACTGCATATCTAAATTTATCAAGAAATGTTATCCTATGGTTCGTGATTATAATGTACAATGCATTATTTAGAAGAAAGCCCAGTAGTTACATTTCTGGAAAGCCACTAACTTACTAATACTACTTCGTCTAAATCTTACTAAAATTTGCCCGGTCTTATTTCAAGTTAACAATCACAATGTGGTGCAATTATTGAGTTATCAGCTGTTTACTGAACTTTATTGCATAAACTGTTTTTTTATATCCTGACTGCTATTCTATACTAGTGCAACGCATGCAAGTACTAGTAATACGCAAGCATAGTGAATTTCATTGCCACCGGCACCGGTTCAAGCCAAGCGGCTTGTTGTTGACATAAGCATACTGATGTATGTGACTAATACTTTATGAATGACTTTCCATTTGTTATCTGCTACCACACAGTGTTATAGTAATATGTGAATTTACATGCGATTCATCGACTAATTTTTCACGTTGGACCTTATACCTCGGCCACATATGATACATTACAAAGTCCCCTTGTTTCAGTAAGGAGAAATAACATAGCTAGTTAAAGGCATGATTGCCATGAAAAATGAAACCTAAGATTTAGGCATTACAAAAATAACACGTTGCCACTAGTTTAGCCATCTTTTTTTGAGGTTTGACTCATGAAGTTAGAGCATGAAATCATACATTAATTTTTTGCTGGTGTGGACCACGACTTTATGTGATATAGGTGGACCGTCATTGCTCCCCGTGGGCATATTATTTGTGCGTTACAGTGCCCAGAGTAGTGTGAGCAGTGGTGAACTCTAAAGAGAACTATCTCCAGTATTGACTCTAAAACTCGGTCCCTAGCTTTCAAAACTATGGTTCTGCCC
>NW_014577305.1:209685-218401 GCF_000485595.1 Priapulus caudatus | reverse complement strand
GCAAGAGAATAAGCAAACAACTGATACGTGCCTCCCCCTGGTGTTAAATAAAGTCAAAGCTGAATCTGTTGATAATAGTTTTCCCTCACGGCCAAGGCGGATGTACGGTAGCGCAATTATAACCTAAATTGGCTGAAAATAACCCTAGAACCTAGAGGCTACTGTTCCTTTAAGTTTAGCTTCTTTGTCTCCGTGATTCCGTATTGGAATTCACTGCCTTCATCCTTAGTAAATAGCAAATTCACAACTTTTTCCGCTGCGATCCGCAGTGTGGATCTACCGACTTGATCCACTCTCTCCATCTTCGTTATAGTCTCCAGGATTTTTGAAGATTATCACTTATGAGGTTATGAGGTTAAGCATCTAACAACTGATACGCAAAAGAATAAGCAAACAACTGATACGTGCCTCCCCCTGGTGTTAAATAAAGTCAAAGCTGAATCTGTTGATAATAGTTTTCCCTCACTCACTGGAGAAGTTGAGAATAAATAACCAACCGAAAATAATGGATAGAAATTACTGCTCTATGAATATTCTACTATGTAAATTTGGCAACAAGCAAAGTTCTATTTCATTTTCAGAGCGCAGAACTGGTATCTATTAATCCTAAAGATGCCTTCGCATGCCTACAGGCTACTAATCAGGTTCCCTGGGGGACATAGACCCTCTCAGCGTAACTAAGCTGTAACAGATCTCACCGAAATGCGTATAAATAATAAATGGAACTACAAAGGCCTACAAAGGAAACTCTGAAAATGTATAACATGTGCTTGAAAGCAAATCCCATCACGAACTTCGTGCCTGGTCAGCTCATTGAATTCGCATGCGCGACATTTGCCGTACCGGTACTTCCCAGGAAAAATGAGCAACTGCATATGCACAATGCCATTTATAACTTGCGTCCATGAAGTTACACTTTCTAGCGGCAACAAGCTGGGAACAAACGTAATCCCGAGAACTCTGTGTGTCCGTCGGTTACGTGTGGTAACACACAAATGTTGCATGCTCGACAGAACAATTTACCTTGGACGGTACCTTCCGCAGTGCTGCGCGCAAAGACGTGAATTGCGTGATGAATAAAATCTATACCCGCAACACGGCGGTAATTAGATAACCATGTTCGATTCGCTGGCCGGTAAGTGTTAGTCAGTAATTCTGGCACGATATTTCACAGCTCAGCACTGTAGATTTCCCTAACGTAGATTATGCCTCACCCTGCCATCTGCACCGTATTGGTAAAAGTGTGCAGGTACTTAATCATCCTACCATTACATTACGCGTCGAAGTGGCAATGCATGGTGCTGGTCGGATGATCGATTGAATAAATTGCCATAGCAACCCAGTCTTCGCCAGACTATCTGATACAGTTGCCAATTGCTGATTGTGATTATTTTAGTTAGTTATTAGCAATTAATTATTGAAATGTAAAGATTTTGCTTATGACATTGGTGAATTTAAAGTGTCATTCAGACAGGTGGGTAGTTTGACAGGTCGGCGTTAGGTGTTCTGGTAGATAGGCAGGCAGGCAGGCAGGCAATCAGGCAGGTAGGAAGGTATGTACCAATAGCAACATGAGTGTATAATATAGATAGATAGATCTATATTATACACTCCTGATAGCAACTCTCTCTTATTTTAAAATTGCAAAATAACCCAGTCAATAACCCAGTCAACCAGCAATTATGTCACAGATCTGTTGATATTATTATTAGTATTCATAAAAATCAATCGGAAATAGGGCACGATGGCAGAATCATGCAATTTTTGTACCTGAAAAGCACATCTGATATGACATGATCATGTTGTAGCTATGACGATGACATCTCGTGATCACTAGTGCGTGACGTAGACATTACCTTGTGCTTGCCCCATGCCAATACGGGCGTAATAACAAATATGAAAATAGACGTCTCAGCGTCAGGTGCGTGATAAGGACGTTACACCTCCCGAACTTAATATTAATTTTTTTGGAGGGAGGACCTGTTTGCAAATGCCCACTTCTGTACAGTTTTGTTTCAGTATGCTCAATGTCTTTCAGACTTGGTTTACGTTTTATTCCAATTTCCGACTAACACTAAATGTGTACATAAGTGCAGTGATTTTAATTACTAGCAAACTGTATCAGAAATGCCGAGCAGTATTTGTACATTGAACACATTTCTTATGACCTGATTTTTGGGAAAAAAATTACGACCAGAATAATAGGGTAAAATCAAGCATCAGACATGAAACACGAAACCATATTATGCGGCTATGCCCCATAAAGTGAATTGCTAAATAGGCTAATGTAGTCTGTTGTTAACTCTATTTCTGCTTAAACCAATTTTGATCAGCATCTTCTTTCATAAACAACTTGTGTAATTTGTATAGTATGGACACAGTCACACTGTGTGCTGCAATATTTTTTAGTGATACATTTAATAACAAAATATGCTAATTAATGTATATGTGGTAAACTGTAACCGAACTCTTCGTGACAATGCGAATACTGTGTCACAAAATTCCTAATCGTCTAGAAATAACGTTGGTAATTGGGTTTTTGATCGCCTGTCACAAGGCAGTTGTTGTTCTTGGGCGGTTCCTGTTGTGTTGGCGTGGCTGACAAGGTTCTTGTTTGTCCGCGAGGGAGTAACGACTCTAGCGGTATGTTGTGGACATGCAATGTTTTGCGGCATGTCCGTGTGTACTTACTGTAAAATATATCTCCTAGATGGGGTCAGGCTTGCAATTCGCATAGATAGGCTATTCAGTATGTAAAGACCTTGCTGTTGATCTTACCGTAATCAATGAAGCAGAGCAAGTGCTGCTTTGCGGTTATAGATGGTGATGAGCTTAGAACGTATAAAAGACGTGATGTATCAGGTGTCTGATATACGCCCACGTAACGCCTAACAACGCATTGTGGTTTGCGTAAAACATTTCCGTTGAGCGATGTTCATAACGATTCTGCAAATGACATCGTGTGTGGTTGGTGGCATATACGCCTGAGCCCTCTATTGTGCATCGTGCCGATAGTTCACCGTTCCGTTCAGTAATTCACGCGTGCTCTATTCGAGAAATTCTGTGCACGTGAAATTCCGTTTCCGTGAAACACCGAAACTCTAGCGTGCTAGGCGGGATTTCTAATATACGCGCCATCTTCTGACTATCAAGCTTGTGTTTTTTGATGACAGGAAAGAACTGTGAGCGCCACGAGAAGTCACATTTAATCAGAGATTTATAATAGACAGAATTCCGTTGTGAATTCTAACGAAGCC
Source organism: Priapulus caudatus (assembly GCF_000485595.1). NCBI lineage: Eukaryota > Metazoa > Priapulida > Priapulimorpha > Priapulimorphida > Priapulidae > Priapulus > Priapulus caudatus. The sequence continues at coordinate 215,144 of NW_014577305.1, read as the reverse complement.
ATCTGCCTGTCATCTACTTCCTTCTGATATTCTAATAAGTAATGAGTAACGTTCTTCCGTATTTATTCGCGTAGTACATGCTGGTGCAATCGACTCATTTTTCTCTGTACAGTATGTATATGCCACCCCTCCCCCCTCCACTGTGTTAGCCTGCCTTTCATCCTGTCGTCGCCAGATATTCGATTCCGCTAATAATCCTGCTGGTTCGTGCGCCTGTGTGGCATGCATTTCGTGTACACTCCGAGGAATAAGTGGAGCGGTTGGTGACAGGTACATTCAATTACATACGTGACGTATTTCGCTTAGATGCGATGCCTTTCGCTGCAGCAGCAGCAGCAGTAGTAGCAGCATCATCATCATCATCAGCAGCAGCAGCAGCAGCATCATCATCATCATCAGCAGCAGCAGCAGCAGCAGCAGAAGCATCAGTAGCAGCAGCAGCAGCACTTCCGTAGATTTAGAGATTGCATATTCCTGACGCAGGTGTGGCGGCCTCAGATCTCGTTTGCGTTCTATGCGTGCGTGCCGACATGCGCATCCGTACAGTTATTGCTCAATTCGGTGTGTAGTGCGGGTGTTTGCGTAAGCAGGGTGTATGTGCGACCACTACTGGCTACTGCTACTAGTGGCCGCGGGGATCCAACCGATATTAATGCGCGGTTTTATCGGGTTGGTCGCTGCGAGCTCTGGGCGCGGGCGGCGTGAAGTGATGTCATAGCAACGAGAGCAACGCTGATAACGTCGTCTGCGACATCGCGCGCGGCAGTTGCGCAGGTACAAAGGTTGGTGTAGTCTCGCTGCGTGCGCTTGCTGTTACTAGTGTTAGCCTGCGAGTCAACCTGCACACCGACGGATAGCACTGTGGCGTTGTTGCAGGCAGGTGCGTGCGTCTCTGTGATTTTCCAGCGTGCCATTCTATGCGTGCGTGCCGACATGCGCATCCGTACAGTTATTGCTCAATTCGGTGTGTAGTGCGGGTGTGTGCGCGCGCGTGTGTGTTTGTGTGCGCGTGTGTGTTTGTGTGCGCGCGTGCAGCTACTTTCTCGTGGAAGAGTGGCGCGCGAGATTAAAAGGCAAGTCGCGGTCACGGACTAGAGAGCAAGAGCGCGCCGACCGACTTGGCGTGTTGTAGAGTGTGCGCTCCCTCCGTGGCCAGCAGTTACAGTAGTGAGAGTAGGAAGAGGAAAGGTGTCGGATTTCGTCGGCGTATCGCGTGTCTGGTCGAATCTGCGGTGCGCTGCCATTTCGGGTCTCGCTTTGGCAAACTACATACTTTACGTGCGGGTAATTTATGGCATTACGTAGACCGTCGGTAAAGATAGAGGGCTTGCTACAGCGAGAGCGAGCGAGAGAGAGAGAGAGAGAGAGATTCGGGCAGGGGTGGGGGAAGAAGGTAGATTTTCCACATTGTTGTCTAACAGGTATATCGTACCTGTTCCGTGGAGATTGTTAGGTGATCGTTCTAGTTGCACTCGTCCGTGTTACAGTCAAATTGGCTAGCATAGAAAGCGGGCTTACAGTGCGCTCGCTCGCTCGCATGCACATATAACCTGCTGTATCTAACTACGTGTGCTACGTGCAGGTACGGCAGTGCTGATATCGCGTTCGCTGCGCGCGGGAGTGTGTGCATTCTAATGGCTTGCCGTGTATACCTGCGATGGTGCAACGTATGGTGAGCACTGGCAGCAAGAACAAGTCCGCACCTGCAGCTACAGCGCACACCGCATTTATTGAGTATTGACTATATATATACAACACTTTATTATATATTTTATATATTTATTATATAGTTTGTTGTATATATATAGTCAATAGATGCGTGTGTGCTGTAGCTGCAGGTGCGGACTTGTTCTTGCTGTCAGTGATGGTGAGAGGTGTGTTTCGTCACACATGCGGGGCACGCGTTCGTGTTGAGTTGGTAATCCTTGTGTGTTCATATCGTGTATTGCAACGTATTCTTTCAGGAGCCGAGCAACAAACAACACTGGTTACTCGTTTACCCGTGGAACAGTGTCATATCTTAAAAAACTCTTCGCAAGAACGGATGTGTGTGTGTGACATTTGAACGTTGGAAGCAACATTTCGCATATCTCTATATATACACACACACACGCGCGCGTACGCATTCGGTCGGTCAGTGATGATATGGAAGAACATCTCAGCTTGCTGTTCACAACATCGCCGTGTGTGATTATTAATCTCGCTACGAAGTCGGCAGCAGCATGCCTAGCCTGGCCGCTCCAAGGATGATGCCGCATTCTTTCACGGGACTGGATCGTACTAGGAGCAATGCAGCCGGTAGCGGCGGGGGCAGTGGCTTTGACAATTACCAATATCGCATGCAGGACTTGTACATGAACCAGCACCGATCGGGAGCGGCTCCCAGAACGCCCCGACAAAATAAGAGTCGGGTAGGTATTCACCCGCGTAGATAAGAATGTAGTTTACTCCGTGTTCTAGATACAATAGTGCAAACCAGCAGAGTAGGCTGTTGTGATCCTACGCTGTTGGGTTGCATTATTTTATTTTTATCTAGCAATGTCCTAGAGGTGACCACTATACGTTCATAACCGCGGGACTTTCGACCCAAGCCTAGTTTAGCACCCCGGATTAGTTTAGCACATGTGCGAAAACACATTCGCGGGGTCCCAAACTATCCTCGATCTCTTTAGCACACCCAGATAAGTTTATCACATATGCGTACATCAAACTATCATTGATCTCTTTAGCACATCGAATTGGTTTAGCATATATGCGTACACACATTTGCGGGGTCCCAAACTATCCTCGATCCGAATTTTCACGCAATTTCTCATTCACAGGTTGTGTAATTTACAAAGGTTAATCGTAGACTTATAACCTTTTCCGTATTCGTATTTATAGAGAAACACGCGCAAGATCAATATGATTACAAGATGGAATGTTTGCAAGCTAAATTGGAAATCGCCACGTAAAAACGCAGCTGACGCCACCGTCATCATGCAATGTCAAACTCTACATAGTTTACCATGATATATGTAAAAACGTTCCAGGGTTTAACGGCGGGCGGATAGACGGTTTAAATCCCTTTAAAATATTCATTAATGTGTGGCAATGTCTTCTACTACTCTCGCTGTACGCGTTGGAGCTGACGTGTACTCATAATTCACCGACCGCGAAATTAACCACTCGCGAAATTGTCTGTCGAGTCTGAATTCGCGAAAATATATGTACGCGAAAAATATGGCGTATACAGTATTCGGTACCACGAATACTCGGAACACCGAGTTCGTACTACTGGACCGAAGTTTGAACATCGGATGCTGTCATATAAGCGTGGAAAACTACTACGGTGTACGTTCGTTGTTAGTGATAGTTGAGGTGATTACAACAATACGTTCACGGTGACGGCGCATTTTGATGGCATTTTGAATTCATGAGCTATGTAGATCAGAAGTAGATAATAGGAAATTCCATATTATTCCCTATAATTCCCTATTATCTACTTCTGATACAATTCATGTGCCGCGTACATCACGCATGACTGCTTGACATGCTGTACTTTATTTACGCAGCCGAGCATGGTAGGTTGTGGTGAGCGCTGTCATAAAAAGGCCAATGTACATACAATAAGTGCATGGGTATAGTTCAGTCAGAAAATCATTACCTATGCATGTATTACAATATGTTTAAGCTCAAAGTAGTTCTTGTATATTTTATACCCTCACAAGCATATATCCAGTTTCTGGCATATATGTTATCAGTCAGGGCAGTACTGTATATTTCTTTTAATTTATTATATCTTATTAATATTACTATTTTGTTATATATTATATTATATTTAATTAATTATATTTCTTTTAATTTATTATATCTTATTAATATTACTATTTAGCTCCCGATCGCTACGGTCAGTAGCAACAACTATTTGCCCCAAGACAGAATACGTAAAGCACTCATCGCATTTACCTACGCCAAAGCCTACAGGCTAGCAATTAGAGAGCTTGCCACCTGCTTAACCAATTAACGCAGGCAAAAAAAACTACACGAGTACCACCAACACTGATGCCCACTTGGCCAGTATATATAGCCACTGGCAGCTGGCATACGTTACATGTAACATACTGACAGTACAAGAATGCCCATAGAAATTATACGATTTAAGCGAGCATAAAACCTTTGCGTGTTAACCAAATTTTAAGCTTGCAAAATTCACTGTGACATTGTAGCCCTCATCACATCCAGGCATGTATAGATTCTACTAGCAAAACCGGCAGCTCAAATTCTTTCAACAGAACAGTCAACAGAAATCCATGTTTAACCCTCCTCTCTAGACGTCAAAAGGTTATCTACACTTACGCTTCACATGTCAGCAGAAAGTAGATTTCATGGTCCTTCTCAAATAAATGCAAAAAATGCTAGGTCACCGCTGAAACAAAAAAAGTTTTCAATCCCGCTCCGTCCCAGACCATGTCCTCAGAAAATGTCTAAAATCTGCCCTGTGCCCATTGACCTCTGACCTCCAATTGCGGCAGTCAAGTGAGTGGCTTTCCTACCATGATGCTATACACCAACTATCACGGAGCCTAAGGTCGAGCCGTTTAGATTTGTGGCCCAATTCTGCATCTTCCTCCCTATACCTTAATGTAAGGAGCTGGAATGTTCCCACCTTCTTTTACAACTTTGAACACTTTGCACCTTGACCCCCCAGCTTCGACAATCACCAACTCGTTTGACAATCCCCCCCAATGTGCCGAATATCGTGACCGGTACGTCGCAGCGGTTAAGATTGGTGACCACACTGCTTGACAGAAGACGGACGGACGGACAATCATGCAATTCTACAAGGCTGCATCGACTATGCTCAGACGTATGCTAAAAAATTAAAAGAAATATAATTATAAATATAATATAATATATAACAAAATGAGTAATATTAATAAGATATATTAAATTAAAAGAAATATACCAGTACTGCCGCTGACTGATAACATATATGCAGAAACTGGATATTATGCTTGTGAGGCGTATAAAAATATACAAGAACATACCTTTGAGCTTAAACATATTGTAATACATGCATAGGTAATGATTTCTGACTGAACTATACCCATGCAGCTTGATTGTTATGCTACATTGGCCTTTTTTTATGACAGCGCTTCACCAGCAACCTACTATGTCGCTGCGTAAATAAAGTACAGCATGTCAATATATCGTGAGTAGCGGGCACATGAATTGTATCAGAATGTAGATAATAGGCCGAATTATAGGGAAATAATATGGAAGTTCCGAGTTTATGCTACTTGGTACTAGTCGTAGCATGGAGCGTCATGAATTCGAGAAAGTGGCAAAGTCAAGAAATAAGGGCGGCACTCACCGGTGGAGGGGAGCGTATTGGTGTGTAATCAACACTCAACTATCCACTAAACACACGAACGTGGTAGCACGGGCGTATAGGTTTTCCCACGCTTATATGCAGG
>NW_014577305.1:182301-209675 GCF_000485595.1 Priapulus caudatus | reverse complement strand
TCCATCTTTAATCTGAAGACACTTAAACGTACGCGCCATCTCGTGGCAACTTTTATAACGATCCGAACATTCCTTTGAGAAGGTTCCTGATCTGATACCATCCCTGTGCATTCCACTGTTTCGGCGTGTATGTGAACACATTTGGGACTAACAGGGTTTACTAGAATCCCACCACTCCACCACAGAGTCACCGCAGTAGACGTTAGATGAGCGCTGTCGCTCCGCGGCACTTGTTTGTCTTATTGATTTTGACCCCGCCTCCGACCTGCAGATTGCTCGTGATTTTGTGGCGCATAGGGCGTGAGAGAGGCAGATCAGACAACTACGTAAAATTCCCAGTCATTCAAGGAAGAGGCAAGGAACGAAAGGAAGGGAGGGGATTGCGCTCTTGATGCATAGGTTACTAGATTACTGAAAAATTCCTGCTGTTCCAAAACTAGTACAGGATAATTCTTAGACGGGTATCAAGCAATTTCTTGATTAGTGCATAGGATGCATTTCTTGAAGTGATTGCACTATGCATAAATTATGTAAAATGTAAGGCATGTGCTATATAGGGTTCTGTGATTTTCTATAATAATTCAAAGCTATAATTTATTGTTTAAAGTTTATATATTACAAAAGAATATCATTCATCAACAAATAACTATTGTTTTCTACGAGACCTCATTTAGCATTATAACAGCAGTATTTAATTGAAATCAGTACCTATGTTACCTGGGCTCTCCTGACATATGGTATAGTGACTAATTCCCCCAGAGACTTTGTGTTTCCTGGTCTACATTGGCGCTGTGTCACGTAGAAAACGTATTCTTTCACATATATGACCCGACGACTGCCACCTCGCGTGTTGTTAAAATGATGGGTTTTTAAACGTCCAGTCCGTCCACACGAAAGCGTTCGTCGCTTCAGCAACCGGTATGGGACGACTAGTCACTATAAGTAAAAATAAATTCTGCGCTCCCTGATTCATTCAGTAACGCCTCGCGATCGGCTGACATTTTCCGTTCCAATTTGGCTGCATGTACTTCCAAATCCTCACCCCAGTTAATATTCTTCTAGATGTCTTTTTTTTCTTATTCGTTGATCACGTTAAGAGAGTTTCAAACAGGTATATATTGCTGGCTACGTGCTTGGTTTATGATAATATACTAAGTTAAGGTCAGAAACTGCACGAAATTTCTCAGTCCGGAAAAACTTTAGCTTTTACAGTTGTTTGATATTGTTAGCGAATTGGGCATTGAAATAGGCCCCGAGCTATAATGCCACTTCTTTTTCGTTTGTATATATGTATCGTTGTGATGATTGTATTATAGCGTCATGTATGAATTCTATAGACTGAAACTAACAAACAGCCTTGAACTAGAATCTTTTATTTGGAACAGGAAACGTTAGACAAGTTTACAAAGATAACTACTAGGACTGTTTTCAAAAGCCAACAATAAATAAAAAATGCCAGTGTCCGGATATCCGTACGTACAATTATACAATATGTAATATGAAGATTGTGATCTGTATTAAACTATTAATATAAAGGACCTAGTATATAATCCATTCTCAGTGCCTTCATTAAAACATAATGTAAAACTCAGTTTTAATATTTATTAATGCTACGATTAATTTTGGTCATGTTACGTCGTATAAATTTGCAGCACATACTTTTTAAGCATCAGTGTAAGTCGCAAATTCCCTCCCCCGTGAACTGCGTGCGCTTCAGTAACTCCCTAGTATCAGATAATTACAAGTGTACATGTATACACGTTTTAACATTCCACTCGTCTGCAAAGTCATAAAGTCATTAGCTGGTTGTTATTGCACGCAGTTGTTCTGGTCTATTGCGCAATCAGACGTGAGTTGAGCTGCAGGCGCGTCGTAATATATGGGGGTTGAACTCGTAATATATGGAATGAGATCGGTCTAATGAAGGAAGCAAAATTCAGGTATGCGTTGGAACAGATCAGTTTTACACTTGCGTGCTACTGGCATGATACATGACGCATCGCAGGTGTTGGCGTCCGTGCGTGCAAGCGTGCGTGCGTGCGTGCGTGCGTGCGTGCGTGTGTGTGTGTGTGTGTGTGTGTGTGTGTGTGTGTGTGCGCGTGTGTGTGTGCGTGCATGCGTACGTGCGCGCGTGTGTGTATGGAATCTTTGATTGACTACTGTGCGCTCATTGTGCGGTTAGTCAGATACCGCGTGTGCGTACGCTGTCGCGCATATTGCAAAGTTCATCTGATGTGTTTACAAGCGGTTCTGAGTGATAGCGAATGGTAGTGAATGTTTAGTCACGGGTAATATACGGGTAGTGCGTCAACCCGACGCTATTTCATAGCTTGGCCAATGTTTGTTTGAGAAGCAGGTGGGCGAGGTTGGGGGGGGGCAGCCGAATATTTATCAACAGATATGGGTGTGCCTTGATAAGAGGGGTGAATAAATGGCAGATTCATTCTCTCGTTATTCGCGTCTGATGATAAGCCGCGGGGCTAGCGCAGCAGCATATATGCGTTTTACATTTGCCGGCCGCACTTACGCGCCCGACGATGACCTATATCGATAACAGGCTCGCTAGTGTAGGCCACGGCTATGCTAAATATGGTTTGTTTCATCACGCGTACACGTTATTTCTGAATTTCGTGTTTGTGACGTCGTTTCTCGTATTGCAACTTTATATTACATCGTACTGTAATGAGCTTGCCTGCGTAGAGACTCCTGCCATTTAAGTAGTGGCTGAATAGGTGCGGGAATTTTGGTAATACTTCAGCCGTACTTGGTCTTCCGTGGCTGCGTTTAAGTAATTGCGCGTGGAATCGTAGATTGTGAAAGGTAACGCTTCAGTGTACTGTGGTTGGAAGCCGCGGGCGCAGGGCGTCATTTGAGCATATATCGACCCATTATTTATACCGCCACATACAACAACATACGACATTATACGACATTATACAACAATATATGACAACAATACAACATAACAACATGAAGCTGATGAAAATGTTGGTCGAAAAGTAAGAACAACTTCGTGGGGATAGACACCAGACTGTGAAAGTCAGTGCCAACGTTTTTGATGCTGCTACATGAATGTCTTTTTATAGAATTATTGAACTGAAATTTGCAAGGCCTACGTAACTCGTGTCAAACCAGGGTATACAGATAAAAAAAGAAGAAGATATATTGATATAAAAAATATTGATCAAACTTTATGATGAATAATACGTGCAAATCCCCCTGCTTCATTCATTCTTTATAATATCGCTACTACTAGACCATGCACGGAATTCTACTAAATCGCCTACTATACACGTGAAAAGAATAGTTACTACTCCCCTAAATTCCCCTTAAATTTCGCACTCGGTTTAAAAAAAAAATTGTCATAGATCGTAATCGTTCTGCTCGTCATTGCAGCACATTTGTCACCGTTTGCATTTTGCACGTCTCATTGTTGTTGAAGTTCTGAGATAGACAGTGAGTCGTTCTTAAAACGAGATTAGTGTAAAAAAAAATCGTTTAAAAAACGTTTGAAACCATTAGTCCTTTGATAGATTTGTAGTACGTTTCACAACTCCCCATTTCTCACGGGGAAATTTATCTCATTATCGCGCAATACAGTCATAATGAAAAATAATGAATTCCTGAAAATTTTGCAAACATTGTTAAAAACAAAATTAAATGAACCTATTGCACTGCACAATTCAGGAAATCTTTAAAAAGAACTTGGCGAGAGTAGTAGAACTCAAAACTAGTTTATCTTTGTTAACGTAGCGTAGACTTCCCGGGAGCCCAACCAGTTAAACCATACCTCTGATGTGTTGGTCCAGGCCTCTCGTTCACATATATACATATGTGCTATAGTAGTGTTTGATATCTGTATAAGGTAATATGTGGCTACGGTTTTATTTTTGACAATTATTGTTGGGGTAATGACACAGTGATTTGCATTTCACAGGTGCGTGCATTCCTATTGTCACTGCGCTTGCCTCCAAAAAGGCATGAATGAATATAATCGGGGTTTATCGGTGACTGCCATCTGCCGGGGCTTGCTTTAGTGTTGATTATACCCTGAGTTGGCGAGCTGTTACACGTGTAGGGGTTAGCGTGGCAGTCATGGAACTACAACGCAGGGTATGCGAGCATCCCCGTGGAGTGTATATTACAGTATGTCTTCTAGCTTGGCTGCTGCATAGTTGGCTCTGTCTTGTATATGTCAGGAACATACTCTCATTGACTGCTTGTGTGTGCGTGCGTGCGTGCGTGCGTGCGTGCGTGCGTGCGCGCGCGCGTGCGTGAGCGCGCGCACGCGTGTGTGTGTTTGAACGTGAGTATACGAGTGTGTGTGTGCGTGCATGTGTTTGAGTGGAGATTGCTCTGCTGTCTTATTATATGAAACTGGGATGGGTAGTACGATCACAAAATTTGCCAGTCACGTAGCCAGTACAGTGAAAAATCGCGCAATCATATTATATTATCATTATCACACTACCTTAGTTACGTCCCGTTAGTGCTCAGCTTGTAGTCCCGTCTTCAAGTGCATGTGTATAGTTTCTACTTACCCCTCACCACTTCCGTGTAGTAAGCTCAAAGCTCAGACAAGTACCAAAAAGTTCATATCTGTTCTCAGCGTAGGCCCATGTTAGTTACCCTTAGCTTTAGCCCGCTACCTTATAATAGAACTTCCCAACCAGTCCTAGTGGCAGTTATGAATAGTTTACTATAATTATAGTAAGTAGTAGATAAATATAATATCAAGAGATAATAATACATCATTATGTATTATCACAATTATACAATTACATAATTATACAATTAATAATGTATTATTAAGTGTTGATAATTTGCATCGGCTATAATCATAGCTGTACTTATGTAGCCCTCTGCACTGCCACAGGAGCGAAGTGCAACGAAGAGAGAACTAACCATAACTATTGTCCGAGGACCATAGCGGGTGGAGTAAGTCTGTAGTCTCCTCAGAATCATGCAGGTGCAGAAACACTGCCAATAAATGCGGTGCAGAACCGAATTGTCACCATCACGTTATCAATGATCTCTTCACATCTGATCTCAAGCTATAGTCTCATTTAAATACACGTACGCATAGATTCAGTCTGCTACAACTCGGGAGTCGAGTGAATCTATAGTGCACAGGGTTCTGCCCAGGATTTTTTAGTGTCGGACGCATCCAGTTGCAAGCGCCGTAAGCGCGAAGCCAATCTAGGGGGGTCTGGGGGCATGCCCCCCTGAAAATTTTTGATTTTTGATAGTCTGAAACTCAATTTCCTGCATTCTGAGCAATAAAAAGCCCATATATCAGACATTTTATATTTATTTTTTTATATCAAAAATTAGTGCCGGGCGGAGATATATTGTGCTGGGCGGCAACCGCGAGTGCGGGCACACCCGCCCACCGCCGCCCACCGTGGGCAGAACCCTGAGTGCACCCTCAGCGTATTCTTGAGATGTGTCCTCCCCACCTCTCCCCCACCAGCACCTCGCAGGCGCAGTAATCTCGTAGCTTAGGCACCGCCGCGAAAAAGTGGTTGTTTTTTCTAGCGCCCCGATTGGGTTGAGTTACGTCGTTTCGCCCGTTGTGCTCGCCCGCATGCAGCAGCAGCAGCAGCAGCAGCAGCAGCGTATGTGGATGCTCGGGTCACACGCCTCTCATTCCTCGTGGGTCTCCGCACCGTACATCGCAGACGACTCGCGACCGACGAACGGCATTCGTGGCGAAAGAAGCAGGCGATGTTATGACGTTCCGTCGTTGTGCAATTCGCGCGTTTGCTCGTCACCGGCGTGGTTGGCACGGTGCGAGCTGTACGCGCCCGTAGAAAGAGACCCCCGCTCCTCGCGCGTGTACACATTCATCGCAGGGTACACGGACTCGGCAGTCTAGCTGTGAAAGCGCTCTCGTTCACGAGGAGGGAGGTGGCGGTGGTGGTGGTGGTGATGGTGATGGTGGTCGTGGTGCTATAAACAGGCCGCGTTCCGTGGAAATAGATTCTCTCGGCGGCGGAGCTAGATCGAGTCGTTAGTGGATAGAGGGCGGTGTTGTGTTTGCCACGGCGGTGATCGGTGGTTGGGTGTAACGGCAGTTCGTCCGTGTTTTTGACGTAGAGACGTTTACGTTTGCCTATCCTTACATGCGTGTGCAAGTGCTGATCATATATTTAGTTATACTACTGGTGCCGATTCAAACCCCGGCGTTGCTGGTTCGTCTACACATGCACAAGTCGTGAACACATCGTTATATTACTGTTGGCGATTCAAATGCTGCTGTGATCAGTTCGTCTGCACGCGTAGAAGTTGTGATCGTATCGAACGTTACACTAACTGGTGCCAACTCAGATGCCGATGTAGCTGGTTCGGTCACACGTGTGCAACTGGTCATCATATAAAGCTCTTGATCGGGTATAGTTGTACTACCGTTGCCAATTCAAATCCCGATGTTGCTAGTTCGTCTGCACGCGTGCAAGTTGTGATCGTATCATTATACTAACTGGTGCCGATTCAAATCCCGATGAAAGTCGCTGTGAGATGGATCAAGCTGCGTCCATGGTTAACGTTGGTAGAGTGAGAGGATGCCGCAGTGTACCCACCAAGTTGGCCACAAATCCACACGCGTTTTGGGTTGTGCTCAAGCAGCAGAATGAGAAGGTATTTAGGCATGAAATAGTTAATTAAAGTACGAGGTTCTTGTAGAGTTTTGAACAAAGGCGCGATGTTTCGTGGATACGCATTTCTGCGACCCTGCGTGTGGATATATTCGTCTGTACGTGCTTGCTTGTGTTGTGTCATGTTGTGTGTTGTGTTGCGTAGTGTGGTGTGGTGTGGTGTGGGGGTGTATCATGTCGTGTGGTGTCGTGTCGTCATGTGGTGTCGTGTCGCGTGGTGTGAGGTGGTGTGGTGTGGCGTGATGTGGTGTAGTGAGGTGTGGTGTGGTGTCGTGTGATGTGGCGTGATGTTGTGTTTTTGTGTTGTGTTGTGTCGGTTCGGGGCGAGAAGTGGACTATGGCTGCCTTCGCTCCAACTAATCGACCCAATAAGCTATCAGTTTCCCCTTACCATCTTCAATCTTTCGTATTTTAATAGTTGTTTACCATTACGTATGCTGTAGCAGGAGTTGAATGCAGTGACGAAAAAGATAAAGGTATAAATATCAGTTACGTTTAGTTTCCTGCTTCCGGTTTTAGTCGTTGATCGGAAACCATCGTTACTACTGTTTCTACCCTTATTATGATCTACATTAACGCAATAGTGACTAGTGTATGTATGCCACTCACGCAATCCAACTACCTTAGCTTCTGATATGTAAAAGCTTTCAGTCAGCGATGTCATTTTAAACACATTAAAACACATTTCGATTCGCTGTTAAATGGCTATTGTAGTAATGTAATCATTTTATATTGTTATTATTATTATTATTAAATTATTATTATTATTATTATTATTATTATTATTATTTGCATGTCCATTGTGTTTTTAGGGCAAATAAGTTAGTCTGACTTGGTAACAATGGGATGAAACGTATGATAACATTTAATAACAGAAAAATGGCTAACGTGAAGCAGTAATGACAATTTGTAGGGAGCCAGCCATTTAGTGAACCGTGACAGACTGCAGTGGCACCAGCTCAGAGCTTGATCTTTTTTTTACTGCAGCCACCAATAATTACAATTTTTTTCAAAATAGGCTGGCTGGTTGAATGAATGCTAACAGATAAAATTACCATTCAGATAGTGCAGCGTCACAACTAAACGTCACAGATGTTTGTAACTAATTTTCAAGAAAGATCTATTGCCGTGTAATTTATTGACACATGATGTTAATTGCGCTGGAGGGACGTACACGTCTATAGATTATTTTAAACAGTTTATTAGTTTGCTAAGCTACTAGTAGCTAGTTACATGGTACCCTGTAATTAATTACATCTTGGCAATGTGGCTTGAGCCCCTTGACTGGTGATGAGGATATAGCTGGGTGGTGCAGTAAGAAAGTGACTGCCTGCGTGGCGTAGCGAATGGCTGTGTGGTGTGGCATGATTATAGGTGGTGAACAACAGTAGAGGGCGGCCATAGGCAGCAGGCCTGAATAAGCATCGAACAGAAATTAATTAAAAATACTCACACTGTTACTGCGCTTACACAACATACACTTTATTCATGTTAAATAACTACAGATTCATGCTCTATGCTCCGCTCGAAACTTGCCAGCTCTATGATGCGAATTTCTGCAAAGTTCTCTGAACACATTTCAAACACAACTAGACAGAGGGCACTCACGGAGAGTGCATACCTCCGCGAGCATGTAACATGTATGTGCTCGCTGGTGGCGGCTGCTGACTGACTCGCCTGCTGCTGACTCGCCGCTCACTGGTGGCTGCTGCTGACTCGCCACTCGCTGACTCGACGTGCTATCGATTCGCCGCTCACTGGTGGCTGCTGCTGACTCGCCACTCACTGACTCGACGCGCTATCGATCGCGCGGTGGCTACACACACACGAGAGCGATTGCATGACCTCCGTTTGCGCGGAGGTAAAAATGACCAACCGGTCGCTGTGGCTACGCCACCTGACGGAATGACAACAACACGACAAGACCAATTTTACTTAGAACTAATGCTTTCTAGACGTCCACGAGGCATCTAACTTGCGTGCATAATGCGAATTATTGCACTCTAGTGCCGAATTTCGGCGGAAAAAAAGGCCTGTTCTAGAGACGAAATAGTGCAACGCTGAACAATTTGCGGAGGCTTACTGTTGTATGCCTTCTATAACTGGGCGGTTGGTGTTATGTAGACATGGCTGAATAGGTGGTACACCATAATTATGGTTGACTGGCTAGATCGTATATTCTCATAATGACTGACTGGGTCGTGTACTGTCATCGTGACTGACTGGGTCGTGTACTGTCATCATGACTGACTGAGTCGTGTACTGTCATCATGACTGACTGAGTCGTGTACTGTCATCGTTACTGACTGAGTCGTGTACTGTCATCGTGACTGACTGAGTCGTGTAGTGTGATTATGACTGACTGGGTCGTGTACTGTCATCGTGACTGACTGAGTCGTGTACTGTCATCATGACTGAATGGGTCGTGTACTGTGATCATGACTGACTGGGTCGTGTACTGTGTTCATGACTGACTGGGTTGTGCACTGTCATCATGACTGACTGGGTTGTGTACTGGTCGTACAGAGTAAACGTGGCGTCATTATAATGTTCCGTATATATACTATGTATGCTCTCCCCAGATTTTCGGCTATGCTGTAGTTGGGATGGGTGCACTGCTATTTATGTTGTGCATTGTGGGTCTGTAGGTCGAGAAGTCTGATGTGGCTCGCGCCTACGACATATGTGTTCATGTGCGTATAGACGGGTAGCTTTCCCCCTCTCTCTCGTTCTCTCTCTCCCCCTCTCTCCTTCTCTCTCCTCTCCCCTATCTTACTCTCTCCCTCTCTTCCTCCCTCTCTCCCTTCCTCCCCCCTTGCCTCTCAACGCCTGCCTCTTCCCCTCTCTCTCCCTCTCTCACAAACACACTGTCCTTCCCGTCCTCCCTCCCTCCCGTCCTCCCTTCCTCCCCCTCCCTCTCTACCTCTCCGCCTCCCCTCTCTCCCTCTCTGTCCCTCCCTACCTTCTTCTCACTCGCTCTCTCATTTCCCCTTTCTCTCTCCACCCGTGTGTTAGTGTCCGCGAGCTCCTCACTGGAACTACGTGGTTAGAGGTAGTAGGCGGCCAGTCCGTTTCTCATACAGTCAAATCTAAAAATTCCGAACGCCCTCAAAGACGATTTGTAAGTCCCAACATCATCTGAGACATGTAAAATGTATCTGTCTATAATATCCCCCCCCCCCGGCCCTATAAATCGAACTAAACGGGCAGTCCCGATTGTGGTCTGCATCGGGTGAGTTGGCTTGTGCATTGCTCGCGATATATTTGTGTTAAATCTAGCGTACATAGACGAACATGCCACTTTGGCCTTTTGCCCTTATCAGCAGATCCCGACGTACGAAAAACGGGTATGTGTCACGGTGGTGTGAAGATTCGGCTCTGGCAAACTCAACACCAGCAGCGGCAGATTCGTTTAATATTCTTATCTTAACATATAGTCATTATCAGCATTGGTTATTTAAACTGAAGAGTGTGTGTATTCAAAGTTCATCTTCATACCTTAGCGCCATTTTAAAAAAAGGTCGATTTTCAGTATTGCCAAATCCAATGCTATTTGCTTGCCCAGGGCGTGTTCTGTTTATTGTTCTGTTTGAATGCTGCAGACAGCAATCATTTTCATGTAGTCCAATATTCTGGGCAGATCTACCAATCGCTTTCAAACTGTGGCTTTGATTGTGTATTTAGAATAGATTTACGGCGCTTCACGCCTTCCTAGACCCCTCCCGCCTATGACAGTGTCCATTCATTAACCACCTTGCAAAATGGGCGTGAAAGGAAATAATAAATAAATAAAATAAAATAACCCCGGCCCTTCCCGCCTCTAACTTCTGTCTTTATTTTGAGACTTGAGAATTTGTAGACTGTACTGCGAGCACGCATATGGTGCGAGAATGAAACTGCGGTCTATCTGTTATGCGCGAACCCAGACTGATTGCAAAATTCACCGTCCGTCTACGCGACTGAGTCCACGCGGCTCTTCATTGTCCTTTGAAGCTAACCTTCGCTTGTCAATAATTTACGGAGTCGGTTTATCTGCTAACCAACAGAATCTTAGTAGGTTGTAATATTATAGTTTGTGCGGTGATGAATGTTCGTGATATTATATAGGAAGCGCGTGCAGTGTGCGAGTGAGACATTAGCGCCGAGGGCGTATATAGCACACACATGCGGCAGTTCCTAACCACATGCGTCTTGTTGATGTTTGTTTATACAAAGCTTTGGCATTCATTCTAATGATCATATTTGCGAGTGAACGCAAAAACCCGCACCAACTCCTATAATGTCACGTGGTAGCTTAAAACGACGAGAGGCAGTATTATTTACAAAAATTCGGCCGTAGTATTTTGTCTAGTAGTTGTTTGCAAGTAGTAATCGTGCGGTGTGAAAGTTTCAGCCTCGTATGTATAATAAATAAATTACGAATTTTAATGATCATGGTGGATAAGAGTAAACAAGTGGGTTTGTATAGTGTGACAAGTGTGTTTGCAGAATGTAGTAGTTGGGAAGGATCGCGTGCATATCAATTTGTCAAGAATGTGTTGTTTTACACCGATAGTCAGCACGTGTATGCTCTATTGGTATTAGTTGAGCGAAGTTAAATCCTATCATTCACTTTCACATATTATCAAGATTTCGATTTGGAAGGTGAATCAGGAATGCATGTTCATTCACAAAAATTCGCGTACCAGTAAGGAACTTTTAAGGAAGCTGTTAGCCTCAGATCAGCCTAGTTTACCGTGATCGACGTCCATTGGTGTCTACAGTGTCCACAGTACCATGTCTACAGTCGACACGTGAACGTATAATTTAGTGGCATGCAGCTATAGTTTCCCTTTTCGCATTCCCACGGGTATGGCAGTTAAAGGCTCACAATGCGCATCCAAACGCTAATTTCTCCAGTACTAGACTAGCAAATACTTCGTGGCATGCATAATCACACTACCTTATGACAAAATAAACTCTAGTTCCTCCCATTTCACTGCACGTTGTCTTATAAAAGTTATTTTGAAAATACCTCCAATGTTGTTGAAATTCTCCGATGTTGTTGACAGTTTCCCCAATCCCCAAGCAACCGTGCAGCGGTGCTGCGGTACAGCGGTACGGGCGCAGCAAAGATAAAAACATGTGACGTCACGTCACCACTTCGAGGCTATATTGTTTGGCAAACAGTCGGCGTTTGCGCCAGAATGCCAGTTTTCTTACCTCTTTCTTGTGGGTTTTAAGCAAACGCGCAGTGAAATGGGAGGAACTAGAGTTTATTTTGTCATAAGGTAGTGTGATTATGCATGCCACGAAGTATTTGCTAGTCTAGTACTGGAGAAATTAGCGTTTGGATGCGCATTGTGAGCCTTTAAACTCTCGCTGGCCTGTCCTATTTCCAGTTGCACAGCGGTGATCGCATGTTTGGCGCTAATTGGGCATCTTATCTATAGTCATCGTCCTACAGTAGATGTCTTCAAACCGAAAAAGTTTTATAGCAATTTAATATTGGTGAACACACCAAAACTGTATCGTTACGAATTGTGTAAAGCGCGTACATGTAAAAAAAATATAACACAATAAACCGTGTAAAGATTGACCTATTTCAAAAACTCACACGTACCGAGTCTTACCAGCAAGGTTCTCGCTCGTGGTGGCTACTTCAACGTTGAAAGAATACGTTAAGCCCGTTTAACAAAACTTAGTCTCAGAGGCCGTTTATATGTTCAGTGAGCATACTGTGGGGGTTCGTGGTACAGTGAGTGTAATATAGCAATGAAGAGTTTTCGGTGGGCTTCTGTCATCGATTAAGTGCCGTTGACATTACACTTCATTCTTGCCATTATGTAAAATGTATTGTATGTCCATATTGATCATGAATTCTACGCAACCAACTGGTATATATATATACAGGTAGCATGTGCTGACTACCACTCATGCTAGTTATTTCCCGTAGGCCTATACAGTGCGTTTAAATCATGTAATGGCGTATGTGGCACCTTGCAAAAGGTCGTAAGTTTTTCAACGAGCATTGTTTTAGTACTCCAAATAAATATTTTCCATATATATATATATATTTATTGAAGATTTGTTTATTTTTTTGAATTAATGCATTTTTTAGACAAAGGTGGATCCAGAAGAGCTGTTCACTAAGCAGGAGAGGATTGGCAAGGGCTCCTTTGGCGAGGTTTACAAGGGAGTTGATAAACGAACACAGGAGGTAAGGCTACGTGTGTTTGTGAGATGGGGAATGACGCTAACAAGCTTTTGTCATCACTTTCGCTATAGATTATTTTTCCTGCAGATACAATTTCTTCAAACAAATTAACAAATTGATTATTAATTTGTTAGGATAAGAAGATAGCCATTATTGAGGAAACGCCATCACCTGAGCACTGAGCAGATCTTGCTTGTTAGTGTTTTGGGGAGATCTATTTTGTTAGCCTTACTAATCTGCGTTGGCAGCATGTGGGCCATGCTGTACATGTATACATGTATGCGCACAGCTGTAACCACCTTGGTTACAGCATAGATATACACAACACATGTGTTGTGTATATCTATGGTTACTAAAGCCCAACAATTTCCTTGCTCAAACGTGCCAGTAAAAACCACATGTGAACGATATTATCAGCTATAAAATAACGTAGATCCTCTCATAGGTTCCAGAAGGTTATTTTTGCTTATTCAAATAATTTGTAAGTGTACACATATCATTTAGCAATTTTTGCGAATCTAACCGAAACGAATTTTTGAGATGTTTATTTTTACCCGGTTAAGGTAGGGGCACACGAGCGATTTTTATCGCCCGATCACCGCGAATTCTAAAATCGCTCGAAAAATTCGCCCGTGTGCCCGTTCACGTCGACGCCGATTTTAATCGCCCGATCGAATCGCCCGTATCCAAAATGTTAGATATTTTCGGGCGATTATTTACGCCGGGCGATTATTATCGCTCGTGTGCCCGTGACCGGCGTATTTTGTCGCCCGATCGATTTTTCTAAACCAATCGGACGTGTTGTTGATATCATGTGATGTTAAAATGGCTGCCTCCAATACTGTAGAAGTGTGGACTCGCGAAAAGGAAGGCGAATTGGTATTTCTGTGGTCGGAAAGGCCATGCCTTTTTGACATTACGATCCCTGAATACCGGGATCGTGTAGCGAAGGAGGTCGCTATTACAGAAATAGCGCTGAGACTTGCAATGAATGTTTCCAGTTCTTTTACTAAATTCGAGTAGACCCCTCTACCTTTCCGGCGCATTATCCAACTCCTGGACCACGAATTTCGATTCGCCCAACGAGCCCTTCTCCGTATTTTGTTTCTTTTTAGAAGCAAGTAAACAGCACTAACAACAGCAACAACCTTTTTTCGGCGGTTCGCCATTTTGTACCGATCACATGATCGATGGAAAATTCTGTCGAGTGGCGTACGCGTACGCTCTCAAATTCGCTACGTGTGCCCCTTCGTGATCGGGCGATTAAATTCGCTACGTGTGCCCCTTCGTGATCGGGCGATTAAATTCGCTACGTGTGCCCCTTCGTGATCGGGCGATTAAATTCGCTGGCGATTTTAATCGCCGCGATTGGGCGATAAAAATCGCTCGTGTGCCCCTAGCATTAGGTAACGTAGCACAGCCAGCTAGTGGTCATGGGTAAGGCTAATGAGATATATTCATGAATGCAGATAACTTTGCAGCCTACTTACTATTTCGCATGCATAATTTCTATTGATGTGAAAATTCGGTGTGCATAGATTTGTTTCCACAAGCGTACTGACATATATGTGATACATTATTTTATGTATGATACACTGTATGTAATTATTTTATGTATGTATGTATTTTATAATTTTCTCCTCGTGTGAACGCAGCTTATATAAGAACTGGGCATGCTCGAAAAACATATCTGGAAACCTCCAAATACCTATACATAGTACTTGAAATAGGGCAATAAAACGACTCTCATTACTTGGTCAATGGTTATTACTTTATAACTGCACGTTTTATTGTCACAAGTTCACGCTTTCACACTGCTGGTTGCGTAGACTTCTATGGCTACGTGTACTATAGAGTCTATATAAATACCATACATTTTGCCAACATCCCATATATAGATATTTTACAATTGCCCTCGTCGTTTGTCTTTCTACAATTATGTGCATTGTATAATTCGCAAGATCATCACTTTTAAAAGCGTTAAAATTCTGCGCAAGCTTCACGATGAGCTGAATAGTTAACGTGTGCACGCACATACCATGCGAGCCCTCACTCTCTGTCATTTTACTTTGACACTCTAATTCTCTCTCTCTCTCTCTCGCTCTCTCTCTCTCTCTCTCTCTGCTATTTGACATTGACACTCTCATTTATGATGCATGTTTGCTGTGTTTGTTGTGCAGGTCGTAGCAATAAAGATTATAGACCTTGAGGAGGCTGAAGATGAGATTGAAGACATTCAGCAGGAGATCATGGTGCTGTCTCAGTGTGATAGTCAATACGTTACAAAATACTTCGGCTCATACCTCAAGGTAAGCTATCAGCTTGGAAACAGCCATCTTCTAGAATGATGTCGGTTACTTTATCGACTGCGATGTGTAACTGCACAGAGTTTTTAATTCAATAAACCTGATATGAAATTGAATATATACAAATTTATCTCTTTTTTGAAACACTCGAGCTTAATCGTATACCAGCGTATTATTCGGTATACTTGCACTCGTAACACATATAATGTCACATACACTAGACTCATTGATGCTAAGGTACATTTGTTATGCCCCATGAAGCAGAACGTGGTATGAGCGTTTCAGTTGTTGCTTTCATTCAGCAAACGTTGGTGTAGTGGGAGTAGTGTTATAGTTATGGTATTACTGAAGCGAATTGGTATTTCTGTAAAGGATGCGACGTCAGCGTTTCTGTCGAGTTTTCAAGCACTGACGAGATACAGATGAAGGAAAAAATGTGCTAAATGATTCGAAACAGCGAATTTGCGAGAATGAATGTGAAATGCTTGGCCGATTCTTGGCAGGGAACTAAGTTATGGATCATCATGGAGTATCTTGGAGGAGGTTCAGCACTTGATCTCTTGAAGGCTGGACAAATCGACGAGACGTACATACAGATCATTTTACGAGAAATTCTCAAAGGCCTTGATTATTTACACATGGAAGGGAAGCTTCACAGAGATATCAAAGGTGACTGACTGTGTGTTGTTGGCACTGTAAAAGTGTCTGCAAATGTTGCAAAGTTTTTTCCGTATGTGTGTGTTATTGGCTGGTGGGTATTAGTGCATGAATCCTTTGCCATTTTTAACCTGAACAGCATGTTACTTTGAGATTTCTTACAGATTGTGAGCTCCTAGCCTATCATTCTTGCTCAAAAACCAATAATGTGTTTGGTTTCCTTGTCATTCCTCTTTTAGAAGCCCAAACATTTCATGTTAAATTTTGTACATATGTGAAATCATGCATAGGCTTGGTATGATGAAACCTACGCTTCTTTTCCCACGGGAAATACCAACTCTTACCGTAATATATAACAAGTGCAGCTGCTTTTGTCGAAAAGTATTCAGCTGTGAGGCTTACCCGCGTTTTCCGCTGCCAAAAAAGTGTGAAAATTGTCCGATCTCGCGCCCGCGCACCGTCGACTGCAACCTCGCGTTGAGAGGGTCCCTAATCGTGCTGTTGGTTGTTGCAGCTGCTAACGTGCTGCTGTCGGAGCAGGGCGAGGTGAAGCTGGCTGACTTTGGAGTCGCGGGTCAGCTGACGAGCTCGGCTAGCAAGCGCACGACGTTCGTCGGCACGCCGTTCTGGATGGCGCCCGAAGTGATCAAACAGTCGGCCTACGACTTCAAGGTATGTATGCTGCTGCTGACGGCTGTATGCTGCTGCTGCTGCTGCTGCTGCTGACGGCTGTATGCTGCTGCTGCTGAAGGCGGCTGTATGCTGCTGCTGCTGCTGCTGAATGCTGTATGCTGCTGACGGCTGTGTGCTGTTGCTGCTGCTGCTGCTGCTGACGGCTGTATGCTGCTGCTGCTGCTGCTGCTGACGGCTGTGTGCTGTATGCTGTTGCTGCTGACGGCTGTATGTTGCTGCTGCTGCTGCTGCTGCTGCTGGTGGTGGTGGCGGTGGCGGTGGTGGTAGCAGTGGCAATGGCGGTGCCTGCTGCTGCTGCTGCTGCTACTGTAGATGGCTGTATGTGCGACTGGAGCTGATCAGTATTTATACTTGTGCTAGAATAATGTTGTAGATCGATTATCGGTAGTGTGGGCAATGGGATGTGAGTTAGGCTCATTGAATCGCGACGTGAATCAGTAAATTGTAAAATATGTATGTTTGAGTTTGTTGGTAACTTCGAGCTTCTATTGTCAACTGTTGTATAACTTGGCTTGTTAAGCCATCATAGATATGCATCATACTGATATATAGGTGAAATACTTATTCTAGTGATGATGAAAGTGATGAAATGTTAAATAAATTTAAAAAGAAAGATATTTTTTAAATGTCTGTTATATTGGTTAATCATATGATGGTATAAGAGTAATGGCATTAATAAGAACAAGGAGGGATTTGGTGTCACACTGATACGTGCTAAATCTTCCATTGCATTTCATTCATTCTACTTTGCAGGCTGATGTATGGAGTTTAGGCATAACTGCAATAGAACTAGCAAAGGGAGAACCACCGTATTCAGACTTGCATCCAATGCGTGTACTTTTCCTCATCCCAAAGAACAACCCTCCACAGCTGACTGGCAACTACAGCAGACACTTCAAAGATTTTGTTGATTCGTGTCTGAATAAGGAACCAGAAAATGTACGCCAGGCATTGTCGTTATATTAGTCAGTTAAAATTCTAAAGATACTTTGAACAAACATAAAAACATGAAACATTTCAAATGTTTTGTGGTGCAACAACATTTGGAAACGCATAATATCTACTGGATCAGCAATAAAATAAATTTGCGGCGCAGTACAAAGCCACGTTCTGCCTGTATTGCATATGATGCTGCTACGTGGGGACTTCACTAACTGTATCGACCTCTTTAACTATTCTTTTGCTGTTTCACAGAGGCCGACGGCAAAGGATCTGCTAAGGCATCCCTTTATCAAGCGGTCGAAGAAGACGTCATATCTGGTTGAGTTGATAGAACGCTACAAGCAGTGGAAGCTGCAGGGTGGATCCAACGGCGACGATAGCAATAGTTCTAGCGATGAAGAGTACGTGTTTTTGTGTGTGTGCGTGCGTGAGTGCGTGCGTGCGTGCGTCTATGTTGTGCGGTTTATTTTTTTGAGCTGTATTTTTATTCCTAACGAATTTGGAAAGCAGAGTAGATGCCGAGTCAATCGCTTGCTTAGACTGAATGGTGTCTGTAGAAAAGAAATGTTGTTTATTTAATAGACGGGTTTGTCCTGAACGTTCTGCCACGTGATGGACATAAAAACCTTTTAATATTACAGCTCTATAAACACATTATTGACAAGGATAAAGAAAATAGCTACGTCAAATTTTTGTCGTTTCCATCGAATCTGGCTGATTGAACATTCACAAAGAATTTCTGGCATTTCTCTTTTAGAGATGGCGGGGACGATCTGGAAGATGAAAAGGAACCATGGAGCTACCCAACAGTAAAAGGTGCACCGAAATCGTTGAACATAGACACGCTTGAAGATAACATTCCACCACCTCGGCCATTGCCAAGGAAAGGGGATAAGCAGGTGGTGCACCCTGGTGCACAAAATGGAGAAGCGGGCATGAAAGATGGTTCGCCAATCCGGGATCCATACAACGGGGTAGGTTTTTTGTTTAATTAATTTCTGTTTTGTAAATTGTTGAGTTAAGCAAGTAAATGTTCTATCCACACTGATGCTATCTGTTGTTATGTTATGACCCACATTTTTTCCAAATATAGATGGAGTATTAGAGAGGATGTATGCTAAGTCACTGTAGTCAAGATCATTCTCACCTCTGTTATTTCTTATGCTGTTTTTCACATCACATGTTATTTCTTATGCTGTTTATATAATTCTCACCTCTGTTATGTTTAGTGCAGTTGCAGTGTTCTCATTTTCGTCTCTATGTTATGCCTCATTGCATAATTAAATGCAGTTGCAGTGTTCCCATGTTCACCTCTATGTTATGCCTCATTGTATAATATGAAACGTAGTTGCAGAGTTTTCATCGATTGCCCCTTTTAATTCGGCCAGACCTCAATAAAGGAAAATGCGTCACTCGTGGCTCTCACATCAGGGCTAATTAGTAATTAGTAATTGATACGGAGGCTGTAGCGTGTTGGCTTTTGCTTGCAGCAGCACTCTCCAGCGAGGAAAGCTCCGCCGGTGCCGCAGAAGGGGCTTTCACCTGATCGCCAACCAAGGATAGAGCCACACTCTAGCCGACCACATCCGCCTGCTGCCAGTTGTCTTTCATCGATCCTTTATCCTATTATAACCGAGGTAATAATACGCCATAGTACAGACCCTTTTACATGCGAATGTGACTTAAACATAACTACATAACAATAATCAACACAGGTATATTTCTCTTGGACTTTCCACATTGCCTAATGTGTGGCACATACCGGTGATATAAGTATGTGCAAAACGTGTATCTCTCTCTCTCTCTCTCTCTCTATATATATATATATATATTTAGAGAGAGAGAGAGCTTACTTCAGTTTAATGGCGATTCTGTAGTTTCTCCACCTGCACATGCTAATCGTGGCGCACTATATCGTTTGACTCGCAGTTACGAAACAAGTACACGACCGGTAGTCGAACCCCGCACGCGGCCTCTGATGCATTCGAGGAGCTCAGAAACGCATTCGATATCGCTGAGAGGACTTGTCCCGGAATCAGCGAGGAGTTGTTGACGGAAATCGTGAGGAAGCTGTCACCTGGCCTTAGCGAACTGAGGCTGAAGCATGCAACCGACAAATTACGGGGGTATGTAGAAGCAGCGGTGGCCGCCATTGGTTGCTAATATTGGCCAGTTGGGGCCTTTGTTGTGTATTATTCGGTAGTAACGCGATTTGTGTAAATGAACGATATCAAAATTATTTAGTGAATCATGTGGTGGACCACGTACTCGAGAAAAAGCCATTTAATTTTCGTAATTTAGTCATTTTGTAGAATTAATTTCACATTCTTGAAAAAATCGTAAAATTTTTATGCTTATTTACGTTTATATCTACATTGAAAAATTTGAAGTTTACAAATTTTCATAGTTTACCTACGTTTATAATAATTATTGGTGTTATTTCATGGTCAAACTGTATAAGCTTCATATGGTAAATGCTGGGCATAAAAGCT
Source organism: Priapulus caudatus (assembly GCF_000485595.1). Classification (NCBI taxonomy): domain Eukaryota; kingdom Metazoa; phylum Priapulida; class Priapulimorpha; order Priapulimorphida; family Priapulidae; genus Priapulus; species Priapulus caudatus. The sequence continues at coordinate 189,733 of NW_014577305.1, read as the reverse complement.
TTATTGATTGTGCCAAATAATTTGGATCTTTATTGTTTTCTAGGTTAAGCTTATAGAAGAGAATGATCATGTGCATGCCACTTTCACACGTTATCCAGCATCATCCAGAACGTTCCGCATCGAAAAGAAACAGAGCAAGTTTAGAAGAGGAATGAAGATGAATACAAATGAAAGTGCCAAGAAACTCTAGGAGTGCACTTTAGTGAATTGCCGACAAGGGGCTATAGTATGAGGCACAGCTGAGTTTGCTTTTTGCTCCGTGGTAATATGCAGAGCTCGTCTACATGTATAATCAAAGGGTATTTAGTAATTAATCACACCACAGCACAAACCAGAATTGACTGCATATATATATATATATATATGTGTGTGTATATATATGTACGTTGTCATTTTTCACTGCAACATGGTCTGTAGTGAGAATGAAAAGGAGATGAAATGGTCAGCACGAAGGGTAGTGTAGCTGTGTTGTGTATAACCGAGTGTGAAGAGCCGGGCAGACTACTGTGCAACAAGTTGATTGATGTTGCCAAATTCACACACGCACACGTGCACTTGTACACACAAACGCACGCGCGCGTCCACACACACAGACACGCACGCACGCACGCACACACAAACACAGATACAGACAGACACACACACAGACACACAACTTACAAGGCATGGTCTAATAGTTTCCTTTTTGTATGGGCACCGGCACGTATAGTAGCGTTTTATGTAGGGTTTGACATGCCATACACATTTACGTGCATCTCGTTTCCATGTACTTAGGGAACATGTGAAGCTTACGCGCTTTGGTCAAGTGCTGTTTTGGACTGTGTACGTGCTTATGCTGTAGCCTATGTATCAGTGTATGTTACATGCTGCCGTAGCCCTCACCAAATAACGCTGGAGGTTAGATGAGGATATTTTTGTAATGTTGCCTCTATTTCGAGTTGTAAATAGTCATGATTGATATGTTTTATGCATTTGTGAAGTGATAAATATGCCATTTGATTTTGCCTGCTATCGGGAATAGATGACGGCTTGCTGTCAGCCGTAGCTTATCGAACACGAACCGGATTTCTTGTTGCTTTACGTGTCATTAAAACAGGGTACATCCTGCGTATTTCAGTATCGCCGCTTAGCGATGCTTGAAAATTCATGACACATGTTATAGTCTCTGTACTGATACTTTTGGGGGAAAACCAGCTAATGACGTGCGGAACCATACGGATATGATGTGAATAGAAGTTATAGAACATGTTAACAGGAACATCAAGTAACAGATTTATAGCAGTGTGAGGTATCTGTCACTCATTGTCACTATAGGGTTCACGTGTTACTAGTGCACCCGCTTGCTGACACCAACCAGAAAAACCCTATTACATGCAGCACAAGTCAGTGATCTGTAAATAATGCCTAAAAATTGAGCTGCATGGAATTGGGTCATTTAGTTGGATGCTCGCAATTTTGTCAATTTGGATTGAGATGGGGATTGCAGACGCAATGCATACTGCCTGCCACCTGTTACTAAGTGTAAGCACTTCTTATTGGAGCACCCTAGGTTTTATTATGAGATTGCATAACGTGGTCACAGATTGTAGCCAGTCTCCAACCCACTGCATGCATGTGTTGAGCAAACTGATAAAGGCAGTTCTGTGAGTCACGTCTTCTGCTGTACATGTGGCCATTCGTTTTCTTTGTTCGCAATCAATCATATAACGTTGAACGAATGTCCATCGTCAGTGGTTTTCGGGATTCATCAACACATTTCACTTTTCTCTACTTCATTCAAATACTAGACCCATAGCGGTACACATTCTATTGCAAAGCTGCAGGTGTATAAGTGCATCTTGTGCAACAGGATGCGATCAATTTTGCCAGATTGGTGTGTATGAGAACACAATGCAACACACTGCTTCAATCGGTTTCTGTGCTGCGCTTCCCTTCCCCAGTTATACCTCTGCAAACTGTCTCAGCTTATTCGTTTGAAACAGTGAGAGATGTTAAAGGGTTAAAACAATCTGCCCCATGTTTTAGTAGTTAACATACATGTTTATTATACAGAATATAACATTAAATTGTTGTACATGCTTTCTGAGAAATGATGCGAAATAAATAATTATTATCAATCACACATTTTTGTTCCAGGTTTGGCAGTTCATGAGTCAAAGCTGTAATAGACAGTTGAAAAGTAGTTTTCATACTTTAATCTCTGTTAACCATGTGTAACTCTGTGTAGAGACTAATAAGAGCATTGACTGCATTGAAAAGTATTTACATCACACAAAAATTGATGATAAAATATATCCAGTAACCATAGTTAGAGATCTCAATGGTCGAGACCCAGTATTTTAAAGAAATACTCAACCTGAAAAAAGACAAAATTACAGTTTTTATCCTATTTAAATGTTGGCTTCAATCAAGTATAGCAGCCGGTACCACACGCATCCTTGAACCTGACTTGAGATTGTCTAATAGAAACCAGCAAATGGCAAAATGAGGTAGCTATTCTCATATTCTACAGTGATTGTACACGCGTGTACTATACCTCTAGGATTCCATCTTCGGGAAGATCAGTGCAGTGAATTGCATTCTTAATCTTATCCTTTCCGTATTTGGCACGCAATGTGTGTGGTCGTAACTGTCGTCCTATCTCCTGAAAGAATGTATGCACGTTCATATGGGTGCTATTCTATCGTACTATCAGGTTTAAATGACGAGTGATTGTGCTGAGGCGTGTCCGCTAAGCAAAACCTCTGTTAAAAGACGTCATTGTAACATGGTGCTGGTGAAGATGCTGTCTACCACGCTGTTGCTACAGACAGCTGGTGAGACAGACAAAATACGATCGAGCATGGCTCTCATCGTTACGATGCTGGTGCTGTGTGGGACGTGCATGGAACAGTCTAGGTTATGCCAGCATGCTGCCGCGTATGATTGTTGAACGTTCAACACACAACTGTTTTCTTTAGGATCAAAACACCTGTTGTTTTTATTATTATAATTATAGCTGACGGTAGTGACACTGTGTTTGCCCGCGCCGACTGCTGCCTAGGATGCAAACGAATCTGCCACACTCATGATAACTTACAGGGTCTGAAGGCCCAACAAGTTCTCTGAAGTCTTGTGCCACACTTGGACTGCCAGTGATCTCTATGGCTATGCAAGGTCCTGCAGTTAGTTCCATCACCATTTGGTTGTACTCTACCATCACGCCCTTGTATATTTCCAGAAACTCTTCTGCACTTGCTCTCTCCAGGCTGAACTGTTATCCGTAATAAATAAAAAACCTTGAGCTCTCAGAAGAATAAGTACACGAAAATAGAAACTGTCTACATAGTATTGTGTACCTTATTTGACAGATTATTAAGTGGTGTAAAAGGGTGCATCGTAATTGCTTTCATAATGCATATTACTGCCTCTATTTTGAGTGTGGATGCAGGGATTTGTAGCACAATATGCAAGATGCATTAGCTAATCAGCAGGCAGTTGTATGTTAGGGAAGACTGGCATCACAACTAGGGCTCATGCTGTAAAAAAGTTTTGGAAAAAAACACTCTCCAATAGTTTTTAAAAATCTAAACGTTAGAAGGAATTTTCACAAAAAACACCTGCCATGGGTGCTAACCACACAGGCTACAATATCCAGTTGAAGTTTCAGAGAAGGTTCAGAGTGTTCAGCCTAAGAGCCTCACTCTTCCACATTAACCAGATTGGCACTTAAAGAAAAAAAGTAAACTGCTACAGATGCCAGCGTAAGGAAGGAGATGAAAAAACTTGCCAATTGGAATGCAGAGATGGTAAAGCCAGCACTTGATATATCAGAGATGATGTTTCCAATAAGCCCTATAATTGAAAAGATTTTATCCTGTTAAACAACAAGAAAAATAATTCATTTTACATAACAATATTTTACATTTGTTTGTTTATCTCATCACCCCAATTACCAGGACACTGGATCTGGAACTACAGTGTTTGTATGCACATATTTGTGGCACGACAGCTACCATGCTTACAGACCAGTAGTTTCCAATGTTTTTTTTCTGTCCCCCAAAATTTGCCCCTAGCAGGGCTTTCTTTTGCAGCCTAATGAGGACCCTGCAACCCTGGTTTGAGTTGGGACACAACAGCTGCTACAAAAGTGAGAGGTGTTTATGAGTAATAGAAGTAATTTGTACCTGCCAGTACAGCATGAGGTTTGATAACACAGCAGGTGCAATTCTCACACTTCACAGTGCTCTCTGTCACGTGTCCAGAATCGAAGAGGTCCAATTCCTTCGTTATAAGAACAAGACAGTTATTAGAAAAAGACAAGAATTTCTGCACCAAACTAAATAGTTTTGGAAATGGATTATGTTGAACTGAATGGCAACTGGCACCTAGGCTAGGTGATATATGACAAAATAACAGCCAATTCACAGAGATGTTACAGTGTCTCTCTCACATCCTCATGACACATGTATGCAAAATTTCAGGCAGTAACCCGACTGTAAGACTAGACATTTGCAATGTTACACCAAAGATGTATTTGCGTGGCTTGAGGAATTATTTGGCTTTTGATAGGACCTGGCTATATATGTGAACAAAGTACTAGATTCAAGTGATAAAAATAATGTTGGACATAAATACAAATTAAGAATTCTTTGAAAAATACAAAAAATAACAAAAGTTATTAAAAATAATATGCAGAAAATGCATGGTCGTACCTCTCTAGCAGATGTGACGGAGTCGGGGCCATGGCAAGCATTTCGAAGCTTGCAGCCGCCAAACTGAGCACGAATGCTACCTGATGCATGCACCTTGGCTTCAGCTGGGTCTGAAGGCCCTAACAACTCCTGCCACTTTTGCACCCCATTTTCTGCCATCAACTCTAGTATCAGTATCTGTGCACTGCACATAAACTGTACCAGGTCGCTATGAAATATTAAGCGGAAGAAGTGGCTATAGTTTTTCATTAGAGGATACAGAATGACTTTATTAGCTCAGCTAGTCTTAGCCTAGACTTTGCCACATCCAGGGGGAGCCAGGAATGGCATGCATTATAAGCACAGGTAACACAGTGCACATGTTAGGTAAACATTGTTCTGATGAAGCTACCAGGTAATGCATGGGAATATTTACAGAAGTAATTAATTACAGTGTTTGTATTAAAGCTATATTATTTATACTCAAAGAATGGTGTTCTTGAATGTTTCTCGTATAACTTCTCAGCGCCATTCTTTTTCAGTCGAACCATCCGTGCTGCACAGATCTTGAATCCGTTTTTCTCAATAGTAGTGATGATTTCGCCAATTCTAATCATGCCATCTGGCTTTATGATGGCCAACGTTCTGAAATTGTCAAGCAAAATCTTACATACTACTGGTGCTTATTATTACTACAAAAAAATGAGATCGTAAACAAACTAGATACATTTTTGTTTATGTAACTTAGAAATTATGTAAATATACATGTGTTTTAAAGTAATAAAAAGGCATTTTTATTTGTATACTTTTCCTGTCTGCCTGATAATTTATTAGCAGTGTGCTGGTCAGCATATCCAGTTAGTGTTAACTGCCTTGATAACACATTGATGGTACTTCCAATGTATAAATGCTCAGGTCTAACATTATCAATCCCTGTGCGTTTAAGAAAGGTTCTTCTATTCTTGATATCATACTGGAAAATAAAAAGTATTATAAGGTCTACGCTTGTGTCACACTGACAAAGTATTTTGAACTTGAACCGATGAATCTAACAAGTAATTGCTTATTTTCTGTGAATGAGTTGCTGTTAAAGTAGCTTCAAATGTGTTCATACATCACTGTTAAATTAGAAATTAAACAACATAGATTTAAAGACAAAATATAATTGACGTTTACAATTTACCATTTCCACTGTACCATCCTCACAGTAAAAGATGAACTGGTACTTTCGTATGAGTGATGCATTCGAGTCATACCACTCGGCCAAAAAAGCATATGTGTCATCAGGAGCAGACTGAAATATAAAATAAAGAAAACCTGTCAAAGAATTATAGACAGAAAAGAATGGACATGAACTACAATAATAATGTACATGCACGCTTAGTACATGTACGCTTTGCTACCTGCATCTAGGGTGCATCAGGGCGGTAGGTGCATTGTTAACACCGGCAGCATTGAACGTGTTAATGAGGGTGGTCTCTAGGGCTGTAACGATACACATACCTTTCAATTGGATCCGTATCTCGATATTAGCCTCTCGATTCGATTCCTTCGATTCGATTCCCAAAATATTGAAATGTTACGCTTTGGAGGCAGTAGTATAGTACTACTAGTAGTAGTAGGACAAAATAATCTCCAGCTCGAATAAATAGTGATATTTCGAGTATTGGCGTTACTCTTGCAGCCACAGGCACTTGATACGTCTCAATAAAATAAAATAAATGGTAAATAAACACGAAATGTATTTACTACCAAAGTCTTAATGTTTCGCTAAGTTTTTTTGCCTATAATCACCTGTAAATGCCAGTCAAATGCTCATCTGCAACACACAAGTACACCGCATGCTAGCTGCTGCACACTGACACATAAAAATATAGTTTATATATTATATGACTATATAGTATATATTTATGTGTCCGTGTGCAGCAGCTAGCGTGCGGTGTACTTGTGAGTTGTGTGTTGCAGATGAGCATTTGACCAACTATATATAGTATATATTTATGTGTGGGTGTGCAGCAGCTAGCGTACGGTGTACTTGTGTGTTGCAGCTGAGCATTTGACCGGCCTTTACAGGTTATTATAGGCGAAATAGAGTAGAGAAACATTAAGACTTTGGTAGTAAATACATTTCGTGTTTATTTACCTCTTTTTTTATTGAAACGTTCCAAGTCAGTGCCTGTGCTTGCAGCCTGATCGGGCTCTCACTCTGTCTCAGAGACAGACAGAGAGTAACGTGAATAAAATAGTAGTGGCAGCGCCTCGTTCTACTTTTTTTATTTTTTTTTATTTAGGCAATTATCCATCATATTATACAATAATAGGCCCCTACATAGCATACTTTTACAATAAAATTCTGAATTCATAAAATTGGATAACTACCAAGCCCAAGGATATAATTATACACAAAAAGCATGACTAGCACACACAGTGACACACTACGACTACCATTAGGCCTAGTATTATCTAGGTGATGGCACTGATAAAAGTATCAGGGTGTCAATGAATTAGTATCAAGTCAAATACTGTAAATGTGGAGTAATTACCCACCATTACTAGTGAGTAGTGGCAGTAGTGCATCTACACTTTCCTAAATTCCTAGTATGCCGTTGCGTGGGACGCATTTGTTACTGTTAGATGGTCATGTGTCGTTTGATATGTGGTACAGTCAATGGGTACAGTATTTACCAAACCCGCGTGATTTCTCGAGATTCATCATAGGCAAGATGGCAGCGAACAAGCGAAAACAGGATGAGAAACAT
>NW_014577305.1:177374-182276 GCF_000485595.1 Priapulus caudatus | reverse complement strand
TTTTTTATTTTTTTTTATTTAGGCAATTATCCATCATATTATACAATAATAGGCCCCTACATAGCATACTTTTACAATAAAATTCTGAATTCATAAAATTGGATAACTACCAAGCCCAAGGATATAATTATACACAAAAAGCATGACTAGCACACACAGTGACACACTACGACTACCATTAGGCCTAGTATTATCTAGGTGATGGCACTGATAAAAGTATCAGGGTGTCAATGAATTAGTATCAAGTCAAATACTGTAAATGTGGAGTAATTACCCACCATTACTAGTGGCAGTAGTGCATCTACACTTTCCTAGTATGCCGTTGCGTGGGACGCATTTGTTACTGTTAGATGGTCATGTGTCGTTTGATATGTGGTACAGTCAATGGGTACAGTATTTACCAAACCCGCGTGATTTCTCGAGATTCATCATAGGCAAGATGGCAGCGAACAAGCGAAAACAGGATGAGAAACATCTGAAGATTTTACGTGAAATGGTGGCATTGCCACATAACAAACAATGTTTTGATTGCCACCAAAGGGGACCTACATATGTCAATATGACGATAGGATCATTTGTATGCACCTCCTGTAGTGGTGTACTGTAAGTATAAGTAAATGCGTGCATTGAAAATGACAGACGGTTTCGTAGACGTATTGCGTTGACAGTGTACCCACCCAGTGCTGCCCGGCATCCTGGTAGTGGTAGGTGTGCCGTTGTCTGCAACATGTAATTCGCGTTACACAACAAAATCAAAGGTTTAAAATGAAAATTATATAAACTGAATATAGGTTTTTACTACGTACACGTTTGAAACGTGCCTGAACGCTGCACTTTGCATGGAAACACTAACAAGTAACGCTGAGAGGGTCTATGTCCCCCGGTGTACTGCCGGAACGTACCCTGGGTACGGTCCGGTATACCGGAACGTACTCTGGTACTATCTAATATGCCGGACCGTACCTCGCCTACTCCCCTAACGAATCTAGGGAGTCGCCTACGCCTACTCCCTCACCCGAACCCGAACCCTAACCCTAACCCTAATCCTAACCCTAACCATATCAAATAGTGACCAGGGTACATTCCGGTATACCGGACCGTACCCAGGTTACGTTCCGGCAGTACCCTGTGGGACATAGACCTTATGACCACAAGTAACATACAAATTACAATGTTTATTAACAAAACCTCACCACATCAAGTAACCAATCTCTCTGTAACTAATGGTATTAAAATCAAATATTGTTCTGTCCAATAAAGTGAATATAGTGAAACGGCCTAAGTAACAGCAGCATGTTATGAGACAGTCACAGTAAGTATATCAGTATATCATGCGTGTGATGACTGACAGCCAATCATCATTGCAATGTAGGAAGTCTAAATAATGAGTAACAACGTTTATATTATTTGCTACATTTCACTAGGTATCAAAGTAATGCAAAGTTGATAGTTTAGAATGCATGTGGGGAAAACATAAACCAGTCTAGCTTGGCCGATCTAGCATGAACATGCAAAAAGGATGTTGTTATCTCGCTGAGACATATAGGTCAAGTGTTCATATGAGTATAAAAGTTATAATACTTATATGCCCACATGTTTGTCAATCTTAGACTTTGCACACCAAAACTATTTCTGTGCCACAGACTTATCTACATGTGGTTTCCGTACTGTTAATTTTCATATGCATTGTATTGCATTTGGTATGCACTTTTCTACAAGTCAAATTAGCAGAGTAACACCACACATCTGTGTGATATAGCATATATAGGTAATTGGTTATACAACCTCATCTATCTGATTCTAACTTTACTACTATAGTAGGTAGGTCTCTGGTAATTCTTTTCTGGGCCAGGTAGTTATCTAATACTGTTTTTACTGGTGGGAGTGCTTCCATGACTGCATTGTAAAACAGCAATGTAAAGACAAAACGTCCACAAAATCTGTCATAATGAGAAATTGCTGTAGGTATAAGTACATTGTTTAATTGGTGTTGTGTAAACTGCATTGTAAAACAGCTATGCAGCGTCAAAAGCGTTCGCAAAATCTTTCTTCATGACATGTTTCTGTAGGTATAATACATGATCTGATTAGTGCTGTGTTAACGTAGCAGTTCTTGGCATTTATACATGAAATAATAGCGTTGAAGAAAATCAGAATCTTGATAAAAATAGTAGTTGTTAAAATTTATGCATGCATGTGCTAATCGTAAGGGGCAGAAGCAGTACTTGCGGGGGTGGCTGTGTTAAAGATCAATGTTTACATAGTTGCATTCCAGTTTTAAGTACGATGTTTAAGCAACATGTAAATGGGTGTTTTGCATGCTTATAGACGAGGACTAAATCCTCCACATCGTGTAAAGTCTATCTCTATGACAAGCTTTTCGCCAGAGGAGATGGAGCTGCTGAAGAAACGTGGCAATGATGTGAGTGGCAACTGTACAGATATTTTCTGGTGTCTTCTTGTATGTGTAGCTTTCGTAATATGCAAAGCATGCATTCATTGCCTGAGTTGTACAGTAATACCCTGCATTATGATAACTCTGGTTACGTAAATTCGTCCATATATGTAATTTGGGAATTAAGACCACTTTACTCACGATACGGAATGAAAATTCACTCTGATGTCATTTTTAAAAGAAATGAACGGGATGTTTTATATCGAAAACTTCCTATCCTGTGAAATGATTAAATAGTCAATACATGTATGTCATGAGCTCGCCAGTATTTACTTGCATTCGTGTTTGTGCATGTATTAGCGGAAATAGGGGAATTACCCATTTCTTTTGGTCGAAAACCCTCATAGAAATGCATCTCCAATTATATAATGGAGGTCAATGGGATATCATAATTTGGATTATGGAATTTCACATTAAGAACGTGTTTTCTAGGATGCAAGGTATTGCTCCTGTACATTGCCTAGTGATGATGTCATATCCTACATACTACAGCTACTGACTAAAGAAACAGGATCTAAGTGTGATTTTCAATCTCATAAATTTAATCAATTATTCACTATAAATTCATGGACCGTAACCAACATATATAAATTTTTAGAACAGGGTAGAAATCTGAACATAAAAAACTCTTTATGTGCATGATATGATCATAACAGAATCTAGTGTCTCCTTTATAGGAATATTACAAAAAGCACAAGATGTATTTAAGGTGGAATTTTAGGTGGGTTTTAAGATTAATTATTTTTGTGTGTGTTTCATTGTTGTAGTACTGTAGGAAAGTATGGTTGGGACTGTTTGACTCTCGGACACAAACAGAACCTGAGTCTAAAGACGAACAAAAAGTAAAAGACTTCATGATGCATAAATATGAAAAGAAAAGGTGGTAAGTATGCAGCAGCAGACCTGATATAAGTTATGGCAAACCTTGGATAAATGTGCTTCTCTCCTTCATTCCCTTAACTTGTGTCACATAGTATGTAATGCACCTCTGCTAATGCAGTTGTAATCTGTTATAATTGTAATGACACAATACTGTACAGATGTACAAGAGTAAGAGTAGTGGCCAATGCTCTGTGATCTATCTGCATGCTGTCTGATTGACGTACATGTTATGTGTAAGATACACGCACCATGTGTAACGTGCACACATGTGCTACAGCTAGCATTATGCTATATTGTATATTGCTATATGCTATATGCCATATGTACTATTGATAGATATGTTGTGTGTACAGGTATGTGCCCCCAGAGCAGGCATTTCAGGAACACCCACCCACGCCAAATTCCATACCCAGTGACTCGTCGTCAGGTACACCAACGTCCATCAAATCATCAAATCAACAGCAACCCCAGGTATGTACCAGTGATTCATCAACCGTGATCAAACTACGTGCCATAGTACTAAGTTTCTAACTCAGTGGTTCTTAAGCCCTGGCTCTCGAGCTAAATTTCACCCGCCTCGCCTTTTTAAGTTGATCGCCAAGGCTTGCGATTGACTGTCTAAGCTCTCTGTGTTGTATCGTATCGCAGCGTCAAGTTATGCAAGTTACAGGTCGTAATACAAGATGTTATTCACATGAAAGGTTTCATCAGTGAAATGTCACCGAATTGTACAAATCCTTAATCGGATGTCAAATTATTTTGGGTGAGATTATGAGCATTCATTATACTACTCTAACGAGCAGTGGCTCTTATTACAGGGAAGCTGCTTTTAAAAGAAAGTGTAGGAATTATGTAACGATGTGGAAGTAATTTAGTCAAGGGGTCAATGCACCCATGTCATCAGACATATATTATTCATATCGTTAATGATTACCATGTAGTGCCAAATGTAGAAGTGCTGTTGCTAGGTTTATACGTTTGTAGGACCATTAAACATGAAAAAAACAAAGCCAATATAATGGCACCGTGGGTGGCTTGGTTGTCAGGATAATAAAACCTGTCTAATAAAACAATAAATGGAATAGTTACAGTAGTATTCCATATGTTAATATATATTGACATATGGAATAGTTACAGTAGTATATACTAGTATTCCATATGTCAATATATATTGACCGAATCTTGATATTCTGTATACGTAATATAGGTTGATGTGAGGTATTTATAATTTGTTAGTGTGAGAATGACATCTAGAGAAACTGAGCCTACTAACTACTCCTAGACTATAAACTTACCAGATTATATAAAATGACAAATTTATAAGAGTGAGCGAATTTCTTTTGAAGTGAGAGAGCATTATGTGCTTTTAGGGGCTACATGAGTTGATTATACCGCTTTTGTGAACTGTTCATTTTTTGCAGCCTCTAAACAGGCCACGAGGGGGATCAATGCCTCTCCAGCAGCCATTTCAGCAACCACAGCAACAACTACAGCAGCAGCAGCAGCAACAGCAGCAGCAGCAACAACAACAACAACAACAACAACAACAACAACAACAACAACAA
>NW_014577305.1:173950-176014 GCF_000485595.1 Priapulus caudatus | reverse complement strand
GAAGCCATTAAAGTTACACAGCTATATCTTTATTACTGTACTACCGATATAGCAAAGCCTATCAACGCGGTGGCGGGAGGGCGCACTTGATTCGGTCGCCAGTGAGTTTATCAGAAGAATACCCAGCTACAGTACACGTCAGTTGAGCGCTGTCACTCTGCGGCACTTGTTACTCCTATATCAGATACATCATCCGATAGAGAAGTCAATGTTTAGCTTGAAGAAATCTCAAGCCATTTCTTGACCAGTTTCCTAAGATGTTGTGATGTTAATTTTATTGCAATACAGGATGCATGAAGCCCTCCATTTGGAATTTGTTTACGTGAAATCGGCTGATGTAACAGGCAGTGTAGAATTTGCGCTTGCGTATTTTCAGCTTCACAGTCATCGTCTATGGCAAACTTTGCAGATTTTGGAAATTTCAACACGTTCAACAGCACAGGTGAGTCTCTGGATATATACAGTTAACTTGTACATTGACTTTTTTACATTCTTGACATATCTTGTATCGTTCCTTGAGCACTACTCTTCTCTGTTTTGTTTAACAGAATTCTCCGTTTGCCAAAAGTTCATGAATCCTCATTGTATGCACAAACTTCTCAGTCTTTGCCTTATTCCTCTCACTGACTCATCCATAAATATCCATTTGATATATAAAGTCTTCAGTATATTCACCAATTTCTGTAGAATATTTAAGCTCATTCATTTCTGTTGCAAAACTTGCAGCTGATATTTTTGCCATTGTCAAAATTGTTAAAATAGGATGGACAGCATGTAAACAAGATTATAATGTTTCCTAAATAGAATAATTACATTTGGTTTATTACATCTGAACGCGTGTTTCTCGTCAAGTTTCAGCACAGCAGAATGCACCAGTGCCTGTACAAACCAGCCAGTCATTTGATATGTTTGCACCGCCATCTGGCGGGAGCAGTGCAGCGCCTCAACAACAACAACAGGCTGCTCAGCCAGCTATGGGCGACAAGTACGCAGCACTGGCTGAGCTAGACGACGTGTTTGGTGGGAGCAGTACTGCATCCGGGGACAGCTGGAGCGGAACAAGTCCGCCCGCTCCCGCTACAGGTCTGCCACCTGTTAACAACCCGGGCGCGTGTCGTCGGAAACATAAATACTTGTGACAACCGCGAGTCCAAAATGTCGTAAACCTTCGCATAAACATTTACGTGTAAAGGTCATGTTGTTTTAGCTGATTACGGTGTTTTTGGAAATGCGCTCCACCTTTTGCATTTTGTTGACTCTGTAAGAGGGAAATATGTCCAAAAGGTTGCATGGGTTTGCAGAGGCGAGGGACTGTGGTGCAGACTGGATTGCTAGGCAGACAATGATGAAACCGGAGTTTGCACCCTTTTCTCCTCTTGCTTAACATTTAGCCTAGAATGAACGAAAATTTCAACTCGTAAGCAAAGTTTTGTGTGACTGCTTTTATTTGAATAGATGATCACAATCTGACAGCTTTTTATCCTCCACATGTGAATGCTGATATACTGAGATCACAAATGAACTAATAAAACCAAGGCTTTTTTCCGAGAATAAAGAAAAATGATTGTAAGTAAAGCCACGTGCTGTTGTTTAACGTTCTAGGTGCAACTGCGCACGGCTGGCAGCCTAACAATGCACCCGCTGCGACGAATGCATGGAACAGTGGGGCGGGCGGCGCCAATGCCACGTGGAACAACACTGCCGTACCGGGAAATACAGCAACCCAGTGGAATTCTACGGCTGCTCTGCCGGGTAATTTATGCTGCCTTACAATGCGCGGATATTTACCTTGCCTTCCGCAACTGTATAATCACAGTGACGCCTGAATATAATAACTAAGCTCGCCAACGTTATGCTGATGTTGTTACTGAAGCTGAAATCCTGGCTGAATGTGAGTAATATACTCATGCTATCATTGATGGTATATCTAATTTTAGCGATTCGAATGTTCTCTCGGAGTTATATTAAATCATTCTTTCTTGTCCACGGGAGATTCAAATATGGTGATAGGCGTACTATCTAAATTAAATAGCTAAATCTAATATAATATATCTAATCTAATAT
>NW_014577305.1:160856-173925 GCF_000485595.1 Priapulus caudatus | reverse complement strand
CCGTGGGTGCTAATAAACGGGTACCCACATGTCTTCAGTTTCGGACACAGGTGTATTCGTTTGACCAATATGCGAAATACGTGTAGTGCCGTCTGCTTTCCATGATTAGTCTGTGGCCGTGGTTAGTCCGCGATCCCCCCATAGTGTTGGCCCCCAACACAGCCTACTTCATTATCACGAGCGTCCGTGATTCGTACGTGGATTCCACGTTCATTACAATCAGAGCTACTGTTACGTATACAGTTACGGTACTGTACTATCGCTAGCATTGCGTACGGCCGAGCGTGCGTGCGAAAATGTCCGGTGCACTATAAATCTGTATCACACCCGTTTCGCCGTATGCGGTTTCGAAACTGTAAACAAGTCAGTCAACTGATTTCTTGTACTGCGGATTTCAATTAGACATTTCTTAGTAACCAGCAGTGATATTGGACAAACTAATACGCGTTTGGCTATAAGGTAATGTACTTATTAATTACACAAGGTGCCAGTTACTCTAGCATAAGTTAAAATTGCATAATCAATGGGCCTATTATGCCTTTAAGTGAACACTGTACAACCCGCTGTGTAGTACAGTGCCAATAGTATATATAATGTGATTTAAGAACAATTCTAACATATTATTCAGATAATGATTATATTAGCTAGGTTGTGTGCATTCGCGAGAATGCATAATTTAAAGCAAGCTGGCAGTTGTTGTGCGATTAGTAGTTGGCATTTATCAGGCCACTGCGAACGTGAGAACTTGAGGATAGTAAAATTATGTGATATTGATCATTAGCCATTGTTTTTACCACTTTCCACTGTACTTTCTAAAGTTCTTATTATTCATTGACCACTGACCGGGTTGATCCAACTGTCCCACCCATTCACAATCTAAATGAAATCTAAAACTCAAAAACTTACAGCAAATAACTTACTTTTTACAGCAAATATTTACAATGTTTTCCTAATAGGACTGTATAAATTTTGCAATAACCACCATTTTTATCAAAACTACTACTCAGTAATTTCCCCCAAAAATGACCAATGCCCAAAATTGGCAAACTGGTTATATTTGTTTAAAAAATCAGGTGTACTAGAAAACACCCTTATCACGCAGGTAGCATCCTGACAAAGCATGTTGACAGTTGTAGGTAAGTACTAAGGCGTTTTTTTTTGCAGCCACGTCGAACCCGTTCTCTATGACGAGTACAGGCACCAGCCAGACGAATCCGTTTACAGGTTTCGGCTCGCCACCCGGGGCGGCCGCCGGCGGATTCCATGCGGCAGCGCCACAATCGGCGGGCGGAGCGCCGCAACATTCAGGGACCGGATTTGCGCAGTTCGCGCCGGCGGGGCAGCCGGCCACTGGCTTCGCGCAGAGTGTAAGCATCCTTACTGAGCATGCATGGGTATCGTGATCGCTGGGGCGTGTGTGTGATGGGCGGGGGAGGGGGGGGGGTCAATGATGGTATAGTGGATCGCTTATTACTCTATTTGTGACTGAACGGTTTGGGGCTAAGGTGTTAATAAGTTTTTAAGGTTGGTGTTTCCTTGAGCTGCGATGATACATAGGTGCCTCATCCCAATTTACATAGGTGCCTCATCCCAATAGACATAGGTGCCTCATCCCAATTTACATGTCCCCATTATCCCCATTTTCATTTATGTAAATAAAACATGAATAAAACAAATAAATAATTTATGTATTGTCATGTGTGTTGGATATGGAAGCAATGAAGCTTCGAGTCCAACTTTGATCCCTGCTGTTGTGCCCTTGAGCAAGGAACTTTGTCCTGATTTGCTTCAGTCGACATCTGTGAGGGAAAGGTGTGACTAGAATGAATGATTTAACTATATTGTTTTGTGTTGTTGGGCTAGGTAAGTTTCACGTCTCGGATTCTTGGATTTCATTTCAAATTTAGGATTTGCAAACTTGCACAGTGGCCGATCGTACTCACACTAAATGTGTCGGTTCGAGTCGTGAAATTTACTGTAACGATTTTTTTTAACCGTTCTCTTTCAGGCACAAGGTGGATTCAGTTCGGGTGCAAATCAAGGATTTGCAGGTATGCAAAATGGTGTAGCGTTTGGCTCTCAGGCTTACGCCCCACAGCAGTGGGGAGCATCAGTGACTAGCAGCTGGGGTGCAGCACCCCAGGCTCCTTCCCAGAGCTTTACACAGCCAGGCATGCCAGCTGGTGGTGGACAGTTTAATGCATTCCAAGGTTAGTTTACTGACATGCTTTGTAGTTGATTTCATGTAAACTTTTTCTTTTCGTTTAACCCATTTAGAGAATCTGTCTAGTGGGTTTTCCGCTGTCTTTTGTCAATACCCTTTGCATGGATAGATGCCTTAACTTAGATGCATAGGGGCATGGATTTCTATAATAAGTAGTAACCAAGGTGGTGTGGTCCTAGTTGTAACCAATTTGAATAGGTATTACCTTCGTTTGTCACGACGTTTTGCAAGCATACTGTGTAATGTTGTACATGTAATAATGCACTCTCTAATTGTTTTATGCCAGTCATTACTGCACAAGGTTTGTTTGTTTGTTAAAGCTGCAGTGTATGTCTATGTACTCTTGATACTTGGTGTCTATAGTTTCTAAACGTCTTTATCATTTTATAAACAATGTAAACAATTATGCGCACAGTGTACGCGCGCGTGTGTATGATGCGTGCATGGGACGCACACAGTGTACTATTTGAAAGTCCTGAACATTGCTCCATTGGCGCCGACATTTTAAAATCACATGCCCGATTCCTGCGCTTTCATTGGTCGGTAAATATTTGTGGCTGAGCCAGATAGCCTGGCCACGTGAAGCCAGAAATATCAAACACGCTAGATATCCGTCTCACAGCCTCGTGAGGCCAAAAATCTTGTAGAATTTAGTTACCAGCACACGGTGAGCTATCTGCTGAGCCAACGGCCTCACGCGTCAGCTCAGCAGATAGCTCGCCATGTGCGGAGGGCTTTAGTGAAACGCGCTCGTGATCGATCGCGCCCCGTTCTCCCATCAAAGGCACCGCTGCCGCGCTCATAGAAAAACGCCTGGCAGTCGCCGCGTCGCATTATTCTTGTAATCTGCTATATTTTGCAATTCCTTTGGAACAAACATGAGCGAGAGTAGGAGTGTCGTACGGCTAGAACCAGTCTGAAGTAATGAAGTATGTACAAATAAAACAGCACAGACTATCTACTAGGCATATAGAATAGGTGCTGGAGATACGCGAATATAGCGTGAATGGTGTCGATCGACAGAGATGAATTTATAAAGCTATGTAATGACAAGGAAGTGAAATAAAATTGATGTGATAAAAATGGCTAAAAAAAGCCGGTACACCACTACACCACACAAAGTGCCGCGGTACGTACCGGTACAGGTCACGTACTGCGGTATACCGGTATACCGGTAATACCGCGCACCTCTACACAAGCATGATGAAAATGTCATTGTTGTCCATTCTAGTATTAAAAAAATATAATATATTGAAATTTCAATTACATTTTATACATTTAATACATTTAAATATGATAAATATAGAGACTGCTAGGTATGTTGTATTACTTGGTTATTGTTCAAATGCCCTTGTCCAAACATCGTGTTTTGTTCAAAATCGATGATAGTTTGAATACTGAGTCCTAACAATTAAATGCCTAATAATCTTTTGCTGCTAATTAGGGTCCTTATTGTCAAAGAGAGAAAATTTATAAAAGAAATGGACGAAAGTAAATATGTTTCCAGTGAATAAAATAATGTTACTACGTGTCCTGAGGTACTTCTCTGTTAAGTGCTAGCATTGAATTACATGTATATGCCATATTTGCTTAGCCACAGGGGGATTTGGAAACGTAGCTCCACAGCAATCTCAGCAGTTTGCAGGCTGGGGACAACAACCTACAGTCACAGCGAATCCTTTCATGGTGAGCATTCGATAACTGCATGTAACTATTCGGCATTGCTTCTTTTCTCATCGGTTGTAATATTCATGTATAACAATCATTGTAAGATTCATGCATGTCCTCATTTACAGGTTAAACTCGCGTTGAGAAGTAGTAGGTCAAATCATTGCTGCTTGCACTTTCACTCAGGAAATAAATAAAAAATAAAAAATAATTCACTCAAGATATGAACCTTAACATTCACAGTTGATGTTGAATTTATTAACATGCATGAAATACAGTTCTCAAATGTTTCCTTTTAAAATGATTGGTGCAACTCTTAAATTTGCACACAAAAATATATTAGGAAACTTGGAATTGCCTTCTCTGTCACTTCGTTGGCAAACAATCTATCAATCCTTGGATGTCTGCCAGCTTGGCGTACATAATGCTTAAAGATTTTTAGCTCACCTTGACATCGTCAAGCAGAGCTATTGCCATGGGTTGTCGTCCGTCTGTCCGTCAACATTTGGTTTCGGTCAACGATAACTCAGGAACCGTTTGACCCACATGTTTGAAATTGGGTATAGTTGTTACTGCTATGCTCCCATATTGAACGTCCTATTTTGGAGCACGCCAGTCGACATACTTTCGAGCCACGGCAATTTTTTGGCAAAAATGGGAATTGTCATTAGTCAGTTCAGGTTCAACGGATTTTGCTCATTTTTGGTATGTGAATGAATAAGGGCTAGGGGTTTTGATTTAAAAAAAAAATTATGCAAATTATGTAGGGTTTGGCAATTATATAGCATATATATATAGACACGCAGATATTAAACAGTCTGTGGTGTCACCGTGTCACACTCGTCTGGTTCGTTTTACAAGATTTCATTGACAATATCTTTAATGCAAAATTCCTGCTATGAACATATTATGATTTATACTATTATTATTATATTATTATGATATAATGATTTATGCTAAGAAACATCAAAGCGGGTATAGCGCCATCTACCGTCACAAATTGTGATTCATTTTGGTTTATAAATTATTTATAATTTATATATAATATTATTTATTATTTTCACATAAAAAATTACACATATAATTATCAAGATTATATAATGGGAGTTCTCCCATATATACTCTTCGTTTCTATAATGTACGTCGATGGTTGCTCAATTAAAACTGACTTCTTCTCACTCACTCATTTGTGTCCTTTTTTGTGGTGAGCTACAGTGTCATTGACACTTTCATTTAAGCATTTCAGATTTACCCAATAGGGAAGTTGCTTTTATTGTGGGCAAATTTGGCTCGCGGGTATTCATGGCTCTTTCGTGTTCCAGTAGTTTATCACAACTGTGAATCTATCGCATGTCTTTTACTGTTACAGGCGGCCCCCGGAGCAAACAAGAGCAATCCATTTCTCTGATCCCGATGGGAGATCGCTTCCATACATGACAAATAGATGATATGCGAAGACGCGAACATGCAGGGATGAGCAAGCGCTGCCATCTATGGGACAGATCTTGCAAGCCTGCATTGCCGTGACCGGTGTTATGTCAGTGAGGGTGTTACGAGAGATGCATTTCATAGAGGCAATGCAGTAAAGTTTTCATAATTATCTTACATCAATATTCAAAGTTGCATCGTTTACTATTCACACAGTCCCAGGAAAACAGAATCCCCTAGTTTTCTATCAAAAGTAACGTTTCTTCTCTAGTTATATACTAATTTTTAATGGTTTCACTTTTTTTAATACACAGCTGATTAGTTTTCTTCATGATATATTTTTAAATCTCTTTATCTGTTTGAGCCGATTTCAAGCTTTAATACTAGGGGTGACTTGTAAACTTTGTTGCATGTTTGCATAATTTTCTAGTGTAACAATCGCTAAACTAATTAAGTGAAATGCATTCACATCTAATTATAACAGCTGAGTGACTATAAACCACATAACGAGTCATGCTAATATACGTTGCATCGGTGTGGTTTGGTGGCAACGGGGAATGAAGTCATTGTAATGTGCCACTAACATTCGATAGTCAATGAACAAGCATTGTAAGTCTGGTTGACTTTATTAATAGCCTGGACTTGATGTGTAGAGTTGGGAGTGTGGCTGGTAGCGGTGGTCAGTCCCAATGATAACTGGTGCTCGCCCAGAGTGTATGTCCAAACATTATTTAGCAGTGTTTATGGAGCACCCCTTTATTGTGATATCCAAGGAGACTTTTCCGGCAATTAAAATGCCGTGCTAGTTGAATTATGAGCAAATGTGTGTTACATGCAGAGTTGATGGCGTTTCTAATTCAGTATTAGTGTAGAAGCTTCATGTTTAAGAGTGTAGAAAATTATTACTTTACCATATGTTTTTTCTTCGGCCGAATAACGGAACCGGTTTAGATGATCCCAGATGTGTAATATTTTCGTGAGGTGTGACAGATGGGTGTATTTATGGTGGTTGCAGAAATGGCTTTATACATTTTATTGTGCGGCACCTTCCAAATGCTTCCATGCGTATTTTGTCCAGTTTGTTTGCTACCACAAAGACAGAATCTGCCAGAAATTTCGAATATTATTCATGATTACATATTATGCAAGTGATAACGATAATGCTTTCGTGATCGACGCAAGATTTTCATAATGCTGTTATCATTCTGTCTGTGTGGTATTATGTAGGTTATCTTGATCTACTCTTATTCCGTTTTAATATATGAAGCTCTTTCCGAGTGTGCGTGCCCCAGTCACGTGTATGTTTACATTCTGCCGTAGCATTTTTTTCATATTTCTATTCGTATAATTTTTTCTTCTCTGCCTATTATGTGTATACATTGTTTTCCAGTGTAATTATTAAGAGCAGATCCGGAAGTCGTGCGAGTGCAGGCAGTATAACTGCTCGCGTGCACGTGTATCCAAGTGCGTCCTTCCATGTACAGTCAAACCTGTGTCAGCGGACACCTCTATAGAACGGACACGTGTCTATAGAGGACACACCTAGGTTTCGCTTAAGTGACGCTTGCATAGAAGGTTGACTGCATTACATTACTCACTGGCAGGCTTCGTCTATGCACATTTTTTAGCGTTTCTTGCATACATGAATAGATATCTCGGCTACTCTGGAACCTCATCGATGCGTGGCAAGTACACGGATATTAAATACCATTCTCCGAGTTCTCTTCTTTTCCTGAAAGGGTTGTAGACTTTCTGTAGCCGAGTTTTCTAGAATAATGGCAATAACTTTCTCATAGTGTTGCCTTATATTTGTTGTTTTCTCTGTTTTTCCATCGTTATTATTTTGTAGCAAATTATTTTTACCATCACTGCAGTATACAGGGAGTATAGTTACTCAGTATCTTCTGGTGGAATTGTTGACAGAATTTTGATAATGAGACTTAATCCTTTGTGTCATTTTCGATATATACTGGTGTTCCGCTGCTTTTTGTCAAGAATGGTTCGTGGATCTGAATTGATCCTATCTCGTGCTTGTATATTGAGAGGCGATACTAAGCGTATACAATAGCTTTGTTTTGTACGTGTAATAATGTTACCGATAATAAGAAATGTTCACGAGTGATCGTTGAATGCGCATGTATATATTGCTGCTGGTAAAATGAACTAATTATTGCCTCGTGCATTGATGCGATTCTGCTGTTGTTTCTTTTCCTTGTGTTGATATAGTTATGTCCTCGCACCTCGGCTCTATGCCCGGCTCACGGCCTTAGTAAAGGACTAATATTCAATAGCTGGTCGTATAATCATCCATCTTTTATTTCTTTTTTAGAACCGGGTGGCGGCGCCACCGTACAGCGGTAACTATTATTCTACTGAAACCTAATACATTACAGATATAGTTCGGGTTTTCTAACGCGTGTATGACACACACAAGCTACGTGCTACTAATGGTATACAGGTTTTATACACGGGAACCACGTGGAACAGAATAAGTTAACACTGAACACGTTATCGCCGTTTCGTGCTGTAACGCTCATCATTATTCAATATAAGAATTGCATATTGTAGTTGAACGTTCATGATGTGACATACAATCGCTGAGCTGTATATAATAATAAAATATAGGTATTTTATATAAATTTATAATATATATATATTATATATATTATAAAATTTTGCTTCCGATAGATAGCGGGAG
The DNA here is from genome assembly GCF_000485595.1 of Priapulus caudatus. Taxonomy (NCBI): domain Eukaryota; kingdom Metazoa; phylum Priapulida; class Priapulimorpha; order Priapulimorphida; family Priapulidae; genus Priapulus; species Priapulus caudatus. Next base: position 165,907 of record NW_014577305.1, on the reverse strand, counting down.
GATGCCACCCGTATTTAGAAAATAACTTGGCTAGGTTGCGCGCATGTGTTTACGTGTTGCGTTTGAGTGTGTAAGTTACACAACACCTGGTCCTGCATGTGTCTGAAGCGCAGCTGAAAGCGTTCAACAACTCAAAAGACCCAAACCAAAAAAAATATATATTCAAACACAAAATATTCAAACTGATTTGACAATTAACGTTGCGTTAGTTATTCCGGTTAAACATAGATGGCGCCACACACGGTCCACTCTGTATAATGGAGACTTGTTTATATTGTGTTCGACAATGTTTTGGAGCAGGACGGTATAATTCTGGCCATACACGCTTAAAAGAACCTCCTTCTGTTGTGTTAGATACTAGTTATATGGGTAAATATAATCAAATAAGTCACTGGTTGTCTCAGTGTCTGGCAGAGAGTGTATTAATGTTTATTATCTGTCCCCATCAAGGGACAAGAATATAATCAACGCTGTGGCTATATGCCCGGCAGCCGTCAGATATACGCCGGCTGCCGGGCATATAGCCACTGTGTATAATCAACCAGGAAAATTAGTCACGTTTTATTAACCCGTGGTTTCACTGGTTACCTTACTGAGAGACTCTTGGCAAGGCGTTGTGATCACACACGCATGCACTTGGAACGTTTCATTAATAAAATGATGGTAAATAAACACGAAATGTATTTACTACCAAAGTCTTAATGTTGGTGATTATTACTGGCAATTGCCTGCAAATGTCGTTCAAATACTCCTCTTCAACACACAAGTACCTAGCTCTAGTAGTAGTACTATAGCCCGCGTACATTGACTGCCGCAGGGCTATAGAACATTTTCAGCTAGATTTCGCTGCTGCAACAGTTCCCAAAGTTCCCACAAAAAATAGCTTTACAAAACGCAAAATGGTCGGGCTTTTTAACACATCTATCTACGTGGACATCTCACCTATCTTTTTGAACACTTTCCACAACTTTACACCATGTATTTATGCCTTTAATAGCTTTATTTCTCACAAGTCGGCACTACTGGCTGTACAGTTTGAAATATTGTGGCGTGCGAACGCGTGACGTCACCGGATATGTAGGCAAAACACATGGCAGCTATGGTGTATGTGTGTACAATACCGGTGAGGCGGTGACGTCACGCGTTTGCACGCCACAATATTTCAAACTGTACAGCCAGTAGTGCTGACTTGTGAGGAATAAAGCTATTAAAGGCATAAATACATGGTGTAAAGTTGTGGAAAGTGTTCAAAAATATAGGTGAGATGTCCACGTAGATAGATAAGTGTTAAAAAGCCCGATCATTTTGCGTTTTGTAAAGCGATTTTTTGTGGGAACTTTGGGAACTGTTGCAGCAGCGAAATCTAGCTGAAAATGTTCTATAGCCCTGCGGCAGTCAATGTACGCGGGCTATAGTACTAGAGCTAAAAAGTACCCTGCACGCACGCCGTTGTGCATAACCAATAAAAATACAGAGCAGGTAGGAAAGTGTAATTGCAAAATTCGCTCGACGCTCACTTCGTTTCACACTATCACAGCAAAAACACACAACCAATCGCCTCTATTTTGGTATCTATGCATAGCTAAATGTTCACTTGTTCAAATTATAACTCTGCCATCTGGTAATACCTACTTCAATCAGAGAGATCTCGTAAATTCCTGCAGAAAACTCACACTTTGCCAAAATATAGAAGGAAGGGCCTGTTTATCATCTGAAACTCCCTAACCAGGCTACTTGATTGTTTTGTCTAATGAATTTTGTCGTGTGTGTGACGTCATTCCCATGCGCATTATGCTAGCTTGGCTTAGTGAGCCTCAAAATGAAGCTCGGAGGCAGGCATCAGCTCACCCCGACACGCAATGTGGTGCCATTATTTGGGTATAAACAGGTACTTCCTTCCATTTACGTCTTGGCCGAGTGGTAGTTTTCTGCAGGAATTTATGAGATATTTCTTTAGGTAAATAACAACGAATGTTTATTTACTCCAAGCTCTTATGTTTTTTACTTCTCTTTTGCCTTTATTACTGACAATTTCCTCGTGAATGACGTTTCAAATGCTTTCTCTGCACACACTAGTACACCGACGAACACCTGCTGTGCACAAACAATAAAAATATAGAGCTTGGGCACATTAAAAGTCGTTATTTGCCTCACCGACCAGCTGAAAAGTTTTGGATAGGTAGGCTTAATTTTTTTTTGAGGGGGTCTTTTTGTTATACAATTCATCATGGGTGTTCCTCCATATCGGGTTTGCTTGTGTTAGAGTACCTTTTATTTGATGTTTTGTTTTTCTTGCGTTACATATTTATTTTCATTGTATTGCCTTACAGATTCTATATAATGTACATTGATACAATTTTGTAAAAACAAAAAGAATGAGAATGATCAATACATATTGCCGATCAGAACGACAGCGCTCACCTGAACGGCAGGCTGTCTGCGATGCCTAAAACCTCACTGGCAACGAGATGAGAGCACCCTCCTCACCGCTGTTCGCGCTCATGAGCATATATTCTAGAGATACTACTTGAATACAGCATCTAAATCTATGATAGCTAGCTCTTGCCTATACGGTAGTACATGTATAAGATACAGCTGTGTAACTTTAATGACTTTCGCTATATTAATCATGTTATTCATGGATATGCTGTCGAGCTGGCGGGGGTAGTGGTGGTGGTGGGGGCTGAGAGTGGGGAGAGGGGGCTCTAATTTAGGCAAAAGCAGTTGCCGCGAGATGCGCGCTTTGCAAGTGTCATCAATATCAAAGATGACATCACCTTCGCTGCGTGATAACCTACTCCCATGTTGCTGAAATCCAGTTATATTCAGGGCAGTGCCGAGAATTTCGCCTCAGCTGTGAGTTAACACATTGCCAGGGCCGGTTTCACGAAGCGTACTTAAGTATTGAATCTGATTAAATCCATCATGATTAACTTTCGTACTTAAATTAAAGTGGACTGTTTCACGAAGCTGTAATTGACTTTAATCATTGATTAGTTAATCACAATATTTAATGTCTACTCAGGGGCATGATTAATCCATAAATCTATAATTAGTTGCGTAGTACTAGAACTTAGAAGTAGTTTTAGATACTTAAGTACTATTAGGTATGCTTGCAGATTTTTCAAATTGGAAATTTTACTTCATTTTTCCCATAGAATTTAATTATTAAGGATTGAGTCGGGCCTCTATGGGCAAAGGCAGCTTCACTCCTTTGGTAACAGTCAACAAAATCTTTTTACCCTCCTCTTGGGGGTCAAGGATTTTATCGAGCACTTTACTTTTCCGACATGTCAGCAGAAGGACATCTTTTCATGTCCTTTCATAAAGCCATAAATGTACTACTTCAATCATTATAGTTTACAATTAATTTCCTTTTCAGGTACCGAACTTGAAAGCGATTTTGTTAGTTTGGGTTTTTTTCGTATTCGCTCCGCCATATTAGAATACCGTGTATTTGTTTTAGACTGGTACATCGCTCGCCACCTCGATGACCCGATTCCATCTGAGTAACTAACGAAAGGCGCTGAAAACTGGCGCGGTACCGCAGTTCTTTCATGTTGAAGCGGTAATGTTTATGTGATATAGTTAATACAAAGGTTTTTTGTACTTAAATCGCTTTCGTGAAACAGATATTTGAGTATGATTAACTAATTCATAATTACGGGAAGTGGTAGCTCTCGATTAGTGTATCTTAGGATCCTCCTTTAAGTTTAGTTACGGCTTCGTGAAACCGGACCCCTGCGATTGCAGTTGTTGCCAGGCAATAATTTATGATTTAGAAATCAGTGCCAGTTCACCCCCAGTGGCATAGCGTAATGGGCTGCCCCAATGCTTTTGTGCAGACCATCCTACCCACGAAGCATTAGGGTTCATTGCCAAGTTGTATGCTAATACAGCGGTTGCTACTCCTTACGGAGGGTGCTTAAAATACACTGGCTATTAGACAAATAATAATGATTTAAGAGGATGCGTAACCATTGACTTCAACGAAACATTTTAGCCTTTGCAATGGTGAACTTTGTATGCAACTGTAGCCTACTCCACAATAGCAAAGCAGTTCAGTCCTTTTGTTAACAGTCAACAAATCAGATGTTTAACCCTCCTTCTGGGGTAAAATGGTTATCCGAAACTTACTCTTTCGCATTGCTAGCTAGAAAGTACATTTTGCTTCGGCTCCCTTTTCATCAAAGCTAAAAAATGTAGGTCACGCGTGCAAACAAAAAGTTTTTCAATCGTCTCCGTAGGACTCATGTGTCCTTCAGCAAATGTTCTAAAAATCTAGCTGTGCCCCATTGACCTTTTGACCGTGTGATCCTCCAATATTCGGCACAGTGTGGCTTTTCTCATGATGCTTATTACACCGACTATCACAAGCTAGTCAAGCCGATTTTGTTTGTGCCACAATTCTGCATTCTGCTTCCCATTACTTAAGTTAGGAGGAGAATGTTCCCCTTCTTTACCTTCTTGAGCCTATTACCTTTGACACTCCCAGCTTCGACATACCCAACTCCGGTTGTTCGGATTACCCCCCTCCCCCCTTCCCACCCCCCACCCCCCTGACCGTCCCGTTTTATCATGGGACGTGCACCGTACTCGTCCAAGACCGTTTTAGAGTTTTGTTGTGGGCCCACACTGTTGTGACGGACAATCATGCGGATTCTACAAGCTGCATCGGACTATGTCAGATGAGCTAAAAATGTTTGAGTCGGCCCCTTTTTGGCGGGTCGGTCGGGTGAGGACAAACAAACATTTTTATTATGACCTTGACGCTCACTTCGTTTCACACTCACAGCACAAATTTACAACCAACAGCCTTCATTTTGGTATCTATGAGTAGCTAAATGTTCACTTGTTTGAATTATAATCTGCAATCTGGCAATGCCTACTTGAACTAGAGACTATCTCATAAATTCCTAGCCATGAACTACCACTCGAGCCAAGCGTAATGGAGAATGTACCTAGTTTATCCCTAAATAAATGGCACACATTGGGTGTAGGGGCGTGAGCTGTCATGCTGCCTCCGAGCTTCATTTTGGGCTCAATTTCGA
>NW_014577305.1:154936-160846 GCF_000485595.1 Priapulus caudatus | reverse complement strand
ATTTACAGGAAATTGTCAGTAATAATAGGCGAAAGATAGTATAAAAACATTAAGACTTGGAGTAAATACATTTCACGTTTATTTACCATCACATTATTATTGGAACTTTCCAAGTGCCTGCGGTTGTGATTGCATTGAGAACTTTGAAGCTGTATAACCACATACAATCATACATCTCCAGACGGAGATCAGAATTTGTTCACACATCTAAATACCTGAATCGCACGTAATGACGAGAACACAAATATGAATGTTTTATGTTTTATATGATGTTTACCATTTAGGTAGCGATGTTGTCATTGTAAAGAATGGACGCCGGATATGTGGGAGTGGTGCTGCGCTGGCTAACGTTCCCATTGTCCAGGATAAGGCCTACTTTGAAGTTAAATTACAACAGACAGGTATGATATCTGGGGTTTATATTTTACATTACAGTAGCTGTGTTTGTTTGAATTCAGACAAATTATTTCATACATAAGAAAACCATGATTATTGTCTCATAGTCTTTGGTTACATAAAGCTGGTAAGATCACATGCCTGGAAGAGAGAACAGAAATGCAATCTGCTGTAATGTATACTATACGAACATTATTAAAAAATAAGTATTACATTATATCAGGAGTTAATAAAGACAATGGAGTTTGACACGTATTTGGTACTGATTTCACTACATTTTGTCGTACGAGTTTGATGGGAATAAAAATACAAAAATGTATACAAACATGAGCTTCTTTTGTTCACTGGTCCTTATTCTATCTTCCGGTAGTATTACGAACCGCGTAGCTTTCTTCGTTTTGACATAAATCGTACTTTTGCACGACATGGTTTTCACGTTATTTACCGTTGTGTGGCGTAGCCAAACGGTAAATTCGCATACACGGCAACTGGAATAAGCCCGTCTCCCGTACGTTATCTCCCGAAGAAGTTTTTGTTCGGCTAACAAAGCCGAGTGATGACAACGTTAACTCTCGCCTTTATCACATACAGATGGTCATGATAAGTAAGGTGTAAACACATGCGTTTGCCTGCAATTGCATAGTAACGGTTGCTATGCAAAACACGTGCGAAAAGCTACAATCAGCTGGAGCGTCAATGTACGTACTCGCAAAGATTCATACACATTATTCCTCCGTGGGTGAAGTAGTTCAGATATTTTACCAGCGCAGCATTTATTTTTAAAAAACTGCGGGATTCAACCATAAAAACAAGACATTCTAACTATAGTTTCAATGTAAAATAGTTTTCATTTTTAAACCCAGCATGGGTGCAACGTAACTTAATTTCTAAACGCATTTTCTGCACTCGGCTAGACTACGGCTTAAAAGTCTTGCCGCGCCTCCTTCCAGTTGCTGTGTATGCGAATTTACCGCTTGGCCTCCCCACACGACGGTAAATAACGTGAAAACCTTGTCGTGCAAAAGTACGATTTATGTCAAACCGTAGGAAGCTACTCGGTTTGTAATAATACCGGAACATAGAATAAGGACCAGTGAACAAAAGAAGCTCATGTTTGTATACATTTGTATTTTTATTCACATCGAACTCGTACAACAAAATTTAGTGAAATCAGTACCAATTACGTGTCAAACTCCTTTGTCTTTATTAACTCCTGATTATATCAAGAGTCCATAATAGAAAATATCCATATTTTTGGCAATAGGAAATGTCCATAATCTTCTATTATAGACTTGATTATATATGGAAAACTTATACAGGGGTAGAAAGTAACTTTTGAACAAGGGAGTCCAACGGACTCCCTGCCCTCAAACAGAGGGAGTCCGCAGTCTGAAGTTCAAAATTAAAGATATTAACAATGTATGTGCTTATTTTGAAGATTTATGCGGTTGCACGTTTGCCAAATTTTCTTTGGACATTTGCTGGAAAAATACGGTAATTCCATGAGGCCGTGCTCTGGAATGAACTAGTTAGCCTATGGCAGAATTTTCAGGGAGTCACACGGACTCCTGCATATGTCAAATCAGGGAGTCTGGCAGTAAATCAGGGAGTATTTGACTCCGGACTCCCGTTAATTTCGCACCCTGCTTATATGATACGCGTCGTTCTTGAAAGACATTTATCGCCAAAGAATTCTAAACGTGACAGTCGTTTGTGTTGGAGAGGGTTAGTCGTAAACGAGACATTTTCGCAGGGTCATGGGGCATCGGCCTTGCAACTCGACGAGCCGACCTGAACCGACTGCCACTGGGCGACAACGAGGATAGCTGGGTGCTCAGATGTGACGGGAAAGTGTATAGCAACAACCAAGAGCGAGCCAGGCTGACTGATGTACCCAACGAGGGTGATGTTATTGTAGGTTTACTCGCTCTTGTCTTGGTGTAGTTTATTGTAATGTGGAACGGAATGAGAACTATGGTCACTCAAGTGCAAGCATTTGTATTCTAATCACTCTGCCTTGTTTTTGTAGATATCGTATAATGATAGGAAGTTGTTCTATCAAAACCATTATAATAAGAAATTATAAATAAACAAGCATAAGGCTAATTAGTCAGTTGACATTTTTCATCCGAAAATATAGTATAATATTTCCTATATTTACTATAAACTTTATAAAAAAATATACTTAATAATAAACAATTAAAAAAATATACTTAATGCAAACACTGTCATTTCTGATACAATACTGAAAAGACACATCTATAACTGTATTTTAGAATTACCTGATTTTTACAGGGCTTGTCATATGACCACATAGAAATGAACTTCTACCTGAATGGTAAAAACATGCAATGTCCAGTTACAGGCATCCGAGGAATGCTGTATCCTGTATTCTATGGTAGGTATGAGAACTATGTAAGTGCATGGTGCATTTTGCAGATTTTACCATTTTGGTTATAGCCTGTATTCTATTTCTCACCAGTACATCACATATATATTAAATGTCCCTTTTCCCTCTAATACCGGAATCTGGAAATGTACCAATTCTCCCTTTGGTATGAAAGATGTAAATACTTGATTAGTGTTTGATGTAACAATTTATTTAGAAAAGAGCAGGAATTATCTTTCTAGTCAAGTCGATTTAGTTACGTGGGCAAAGAATTGGTGATATACTACCACACGTCGTTTAATGGACTAGAAACCTGAAGCTTGCTTGCTATTAAGCAAAATATTCTTTAAACAATGTCAGTATAACATGGTGCATATGAAGCTGCTTTCAGCCACTCTATGTCTTTCAGAGCCTAATAAAGATCATTGACTTGCATTGTTCAACAAAATTAAGAACCAAAATCAAGAGAAAATGTTAGCAGCCCTTTAACTGAACTGCTTTTAGTATTTATTTGTTTTGTGTGTGTGTTGGTGGCAGTGCTATTTATAACTCTGGTGTGGTTACTCCAATGCAGCTGTGAAAATAATTGTCCATACAGTGTCGTGCAAGGTCGTGCAATCTATGACCATCTCTTGTAGCCATGGTGAAGGATTAAGGTTGCTGGGTGTGGTGTGTGTGGACGATGTAGAGCAGTGTTCATTGATGTTTGTGCCGATTATCTGTGGCAAGGGTAATGCTTCTTACGTGACGGTGAAGGTTGCTTGGCAGAGGGGAGGACCTGCTGTACGCCTTTTCCTCCTTGCTGGTAGCAGTGAGAGAGGAGAGGACCTCCGACCTACTATACCCCTTTCTTCTGTTTGTGATGGGAGAGGGCAGGACATACTGTTCACTTACCCTTTCTTCCTTGGTGCGGTGGGATAAAGGAGGAAGCAGCTATGCTTTCGACGATAGGCCAGGTTGCTGGTCATCTGCCTTCTTTACAGAAAAGGCATCAATGGTTAATCTGAAGTGTTGGGTGGGACAGGCGAGAAACAAATCCCACGCCATACTAAGTCTAGGAGGTCGGGGATTGCACGTGAACATTGTCAGCGTGTGCATTACCATTGTTTAACATGAAGCAGAGGAAAGTGAACTTCAAAGATGGCTGCTTCCCTTATCCTATGTTTCTTTTTCACTAATATTGATGGATTTTTTGTCTTGAATGATACTATATGTACGATCTGATCATTACGTGATCAAATTAATTTTTTAGTTTGCTATCCAAAAATCTGTTTGTCGAGGCTATAGGTTTTAATCGTGAAACGAGGTGATACATAATATATACACAGAGACACATGCAAACAAATACAGATTGTGGAATGAACAAGAGCTTTTAAAAACAAACAATGATAAAATTACTCAGTATACATGTTATTTTATGTAGCTTGTAATCTATCTTGCAGTTGATGACGGAGCCATAATGGACGTAGTGTTTAACGAGTTTTTCCATCCACCACCCAGTGGCTTTAACAAGATTATGATTGAGCAATCTCTCTTATAGGCAATCAGGTAAGAAAACATTGTCAGATTTTAAAACGTTAGAAAAATTGTTTATTGGTTTCAACCCCCAGTTTAAATGTTTTAAAATCAGTTCTACTGGCACGATTTATCATGTTGGTTATGTCAAGATCACTTTCTGTACGGCTGCTAATAATTAAAATTAAAAATAACAAGATTTTGACATGCCATATCTGTATAATAAAGCACTATTCCTGGTGAGTAAATGGGATATTAAAAATTGATATTTATTAATAACCTGAAATCAATTTGAGAACAGACCATAAGCGGTGAACGTAAAAGTTTACAAATTACAAGCAAGCAGCTCCCAATAAGTGATATCGGAAAGTCCAGCTGTGCTATTTAGGTCATAGAAAAGGGGGGTGTAAAATGGCTGAGGTGCGATTAGGAAAGTGTGTGAACACTCGTGCGTTTTTAGCTCATCTGATGTAGTCAGGTGCAGCTTGTAGAATTGCATGATTGTCCGTCCGTCCGGCCGTCTGTCCGTCCGTCCGTCCGTCAACAGTTGGGTACAAATCTTAGCCGCTTGACGTACGGTCACGATATTCGGGACGTGGGGGGGTAATCCGAAAACGAGTTGGGATGTCGAAGCTGGGGTCAAAGGTCAAAGGTCAAGAGGTGTACAGGGTTCGTAGCGAGTCTTCCAAAGTCTTATAAGTACTTATTTTGCCAAAAATAAAATAAGAGCCCTTATTAATACTTATTTTTTGTGAAATCTTAGAAAAGTACTTAATAGTCCTTATTTTTTGTCCTTTTTGTTGTATATATAATACGAAATAATTAAATCTGCTGTGCAATTGTGTATATAAATATTATTAGTGTACTTGAATAGTCGGTGATCTATCAGAAATCGCATACAAAAGTCTAATTATGGCCTCCAGATAGGGTCTTATAAGTCCTTATTTCAACATGTCTTACTACTATGAACCCTGGTGTAAAAGAAGGGGGGAACATTCCCTCCTTAACATAAGGTATAGGGAGGAAATGCAGAATTGCGTCACAAATCTAAACGGCTCGACCTAGGCTCGTGATAGTCGGTAGGAAAAGCCATCACTGTGCCGAAATTGGAGGTCACAGGTCAAAGGTCAATGGGGGCAGAGGGCAGATTTTCGAAATTTTCTGAGGACATGGTCTGACGGAGCGATTGAAAAACTTTTTTGTTTCAGCGGCGACCTTTATTGAAAGGACCGTGAAATGTACTTTCCGCTGACATGTGAAGAGTAAGTGTTGGATAACCTTTTGACCCTCAAGAGGAGGGTTAAACATTGGTTTGTTGACTGTTAACAAAGGACTGAACTGCTTTTGCTATTATTAGAGCTCATACCTGTGTGAATGTGAGGCTACAGTTGCACAGTTTAATTGCAAAGGCAATGTTTGTTGAACAAGGTTTATGCTCTTTAAATCATATTATTTTCTAAAGCAGTCTGTCTATAGCACCCTGAAGGCTGAATCAGTGAATGCTCGTGTGGGTAGGCAAAAACACGGGGCAGCCCATGGCTGGCACGCTTCTAATCATAAATGTTGCTTGCCAACCTGCAATGCACATGTACGTGTCTGCAATGCATAGA
>NW_014577305.1:146628-154926 GCF_000485595.1 Priapulus caudatus | reverse complement strand
TGTGCTTCCAGTGCTTCTATCTACCGGCGCCACTGAGTCTGTCTATAGCAACCTGAAGGCTGAATCAGTGAATGCTCGTGTGGGTAGGCAAAAACACGGGGCAGCCCATGGCTGGCACGCTTCTAATCATAATTGTTGCCTGCCAACCTGCAATGCACATGTGTCTGCAATGCATAGAGATTAAGTGGGTGCGAAAGTGTAGCTGATATATTTGTTCCAATTGACTACGAAAGTCAAACAAGAATAAAGAAGACTTATGTATAAGACGTCTTGCTATGCACAAATGAATTTATCAGCAGAACCCCAGACACCAGATGAGCCCTGTCGCACTGCGGCACTTGTTAGTTTTTGCATTAACACACACATTGCAAAATATCCCAAATGACCACAATCATATTTGTAAATGTTTCTGTAAACAGAAACGCTCCTGTGAATTGAAGTACGATGTTAGTGAAGAGAATTATAGATCGAAAACGTAGACTAGTCCTATCCTTACCATGTTATATATAGGCAACTTATACCCCCTCTTATCTGATGATCTGATCTCATAATGGCGGCGGGGACTTCCCGATATGGCTTATAGATTTAATCATTACCTAGACATCGTGTGTTTTTCTCAGGTTGATAAAACGAGATAACTTGATCACGTTAGGTGAGTCCCATAGACTGCCATGTTGCGCATCTGTTACGACCAGAAGAAATACGGCGTGCAGCTGGCAAGAACAACTATAGACTTGTTGCTGTTGTTAGCAGGCTACTTAATTATGAATAGCACTCTCTTTACTACGCTACTGTGTAGGAATATGCAGCAAATACTAAGTGCAAAGTTTCTAATGAAATGTGCCACTTTTAATACTTGGGTGGCTCACGCGAGCTATGCGCGAGGCTGTAGAAACTGCCTGTTGTATAAATACTGGAGGAAATGCAATATAGCGGTTGTAAATGTTTCATTCCAGGTGGGGTGATCACTAGATTCCACTAATATAGTATGTAAAATTTCAAATATATTCATGCCGTTGAGAGATGTTTGAAACGTGATTGAAAGCGCTTTGCAGGCTGTCACACTGATACTCATTCCATGAAAAGTAAATCCATCCAGTTGATCATCCATTAAATCTATCTATGTCAGGCATTATATATGTGCTTTATATCATATATGCTAATGATAAAATAGCATATATCACATAGCATATATCATATAATATCATGATGATATCATATAATATAATATATATCATATCATATATATGATATAGCATATATCATATCATATATATGATATAGCATATATCATATAAAATAGCATATATCGTTAGGTATCACGATTGTATAATACTCAACTGGGGTCATGTTAGCAAAAACCCAAGAATGTTATTCAACAGACAAGAAAATTGCTACTCGTGTGTTGTTTTTTCAAAGAATTTGTTGTGTGAAAACATTGCAAGACATTTGGGTTAGAACTCCGTATTTGATAGGAACAAAATCCCCACATTTTAATGGGGAAGCTTTTTTGCACGCCTTAGAAACAAACTTTATTGATTCGTAGCTTGATGTTATTTTATCTTCTTTAACTGTTGTGATGTTGTTATGTAAAACTAGAGATCACTGTGTCGAAATTTATTAAGCTATTAGCAGCTACATGCTCACCCGCTTTGGAGCTATCCAATGAAGAATTCTCTCGTTTATTAAAAGATGTAGTTTTTTGCTCTACACTAATTTCTAAAGCGTCCAGCTCAATGTTGTTTGTAGTTGCTATGCTGGCATGTACTATTGTTGCTCAACACTAGAGATCGTCTTGAAATTCAGTTAAAGCAAACTTAAACCTTTCCCACACACACACACACACACACACACACACACACACACACACACACACACCCACACGCACGGACGCACTCGCAGCTAAGAAATTATTTGCTGGATCTGCTGGATCAATATTATGCACTTATAATTATATGCCCATTGTATGCACTAACTACCATGCTATTTCTTCATATTTGTTAAATATAAAAACGTGTACATACAATTAGTGATTTACTGTATATTTAATGTTAAAATAAAGTTATTAATTTAATGTTCTGTTGATTTCATTTTATCTTCCACCACCACCACCATCTCCTCATCTGCTCCACTACTTCCACATTCTCGTCATACACCTCCTCCTCCTCCTCCTCCTCCTCCTCCTCCTCCTCCTCCTCCTCCTCCTCCTCCTCCTCCTCCTCCTCCTCCTCCTCATTCACCTCTCACTCGTCATCACTCTCCTTATTGTTCACCCACATTTTCACCGCATCCATGTCGCTCTACTTACCGCTTCTACCTCCTATTCTTTTTATACTCTTTCCCAAACCACTCCTTCCCTCTCCTCCTCCTTCGCTTCCCTCTCCCGCTCCTCCACGCTGAAATGAAAAAAATATAGCGTCTTCTAATATCACGCTTTGTGCGTAAAACGGACCGTACAAAAACATTTCCGTGTAGCGATCGAAGCGCAACTGACCGCTGGGTCCTCTTCTATCGAAAACTTTGTTCCATCAGGTCAGTGGTTTCGCAACCTAACAAGATGTTCTGTATTCTGTGGTCTCTCTGATGTTTGCTGTAAGCTGCTGGTGCGTACGGTAGGGTATCGAAGAATCCCGCCTCCCAGCCCCAGCCCCTTCGCGCATAACTTGGCTTCGTGCCAACTACGTAGCCAGCCGTCGACTGTTCTGGAGCAAGGCCCATAGATAAACATATACATATTTATAGGCCTTGTTCTGAAACAACTGACGTGAAATAATAACGCATGCGTACGCATGCGCGTGTAATCTGTTGCTGCCGCGCCTGCAGCGTTCGTGTTTTGTCACGGGGCGATGTTGTTGAGGGGGCGTTCATAGACGGTAGACCGCATGCCCGAATAAATTGACGCAATAATTGACGCAATAATTGACGAATAAGCATGACGCAAAAATTGCTAAAAGAATAACGTTTCAGTGCACGCACAGCAAATATTTCATTCATGCGGGATGACCACAGATTTAAGGGCCAGAGTTCACACAAAACCTTTGTCAGCGATATGATGCAAACTTCCAACAAGTTTTCCGGATCCCGTTTCACAAAAAGTGGCCCGGTCACTATGGCGGCGACGTTTGACAGAATAGCGTAATTTTTCCATAAGACCAATTTCACTTTTAATGCTTTCTGGCCGTGTATGAGGTATCCAACTTACGTGCACAATGCAGATTAGTGCACTCTAATGCCGAATGTTACCACAAAAAGTGAAAAAGGTGCGTTTTTTCATGGACAATGTCAAAGTATTGCAACAATTGGTAAACAATAGGCGGAACTGTTGCGTGTCACCGATAAATAGAACTGCGTGTGCGCGTACGTGTGCTTCTATCTGACAGCTCTCTATCTTGTTATATATATATGTGGTGCGCGATCAGCTCATACGTATTTTTAGATCGCGGCAGCACTGTGTAACGACGTGCCTATCGCTGTCGTAAGCTACAACGCTGCTTCAGTGCTTGCGCAATAGATCATCTGAGTACTGCGTCGGTCTCCGAATCCTATTTGGAGGAAAGATATTAGCGCGCTATATTAGCGACTTTATAGCGTCGCTATAGCTGTCGTCGACGCGATGTTGCGAAGCTGTGGTTTTGTTGCGGCGAGCGCCGCGAGAGCGTTCTCTCGGCACGTTAACGCGGCGAGTAGTGTACCACAGCGTGTATCGCTGGCCGAATCCGACCACCTGCTGTCCGTAGACTGGAAGGATGGCCACAGCAGCGCCTACCCTCTCGTCTGGCTGCTCGACAACTGCCCGTCGAGGATCAACAGCGGTAACGGGCAGCGCGTCGGGCGTCTGACGAGACGCGAGCTGCGTCTGAGAGCTGCCTCCGTCTCCCTCGAGAAGGGCCGTCTCGTCGTGCGCTGGGAGAACGGAGAGCTGAGCGTCTTCCCCGTCGATTGGCTGCGTCGGCACTGCTTTTCGCCGACGTCGCGGCACGCGTTCGTCAGCGACCACGCCGACGACGCGAAGCTGTGGGACGCCGACAGAATCCGACGCGAGCTGTTCACGTGCGCGTTTGCCGACGTCATCGCCGACGACGCCGTGCTCTTCCGACTGCTGTTCAATCTGGACAACGTCGGCATTTGCTTGATCAAGGAAGCGCCGAAAACAGAGGGACAGCTCGCTAGACTTTGCGCGCGAGTTGGCTTCGTACGTGAGACTCACTATGGGTAAGCATGCACGCGTGCAGCATGTCCGTAATTGTATCCCCCGGGACGAAGTCGGCGGGGATACTATGGTTTCATGTCTCCTCAGCCGCCGCCGCCGCTCGGTCCGCCGCAGAGAATTTCCCTTCCGCTCTATAACTCGACCCCCTAATTGACCTAGCGCTACCAAACTTGGTATACTTACTCATCTTGGGGAGAAGGTGAGCAGCGTACCAAAACCAGGTCACTGCGACGTTTATTTGATCTTTACCTTGACCTTGATCATATTTCCCTTCCGCTCTCTAACTCGGCTCCTCATTGACCTAGCGCTACCAAACTTGGTATACTTACACATCTTGGGGACAAGGTGAGCAGCGTACCAAAACCAGGTCACTGCGACCTTTATTTGACCTTTACCTTGACCTTGATCATATTTCCTTTCCGCTCTCTAACTCGGCCCCTAATTAACCTAGCGCTACCAAACTTGGTATACTTACACATCTAGGGGAGAAGGTGAACAGCGTACCAAAACCAGGTCACTGCGACCTTTATTTGACCTTTACTTTAACCTTGATCATATTTTCCTTCCGCTTTCTAATTCGGCCCCTAATTGACCTAGCGCTAGCAAAACCAGGTCACTACGACCTTTATTGGACCTTTATGTTGACCTTGATCATATTTCCCTTCTGCTCTATAACTCGGCCCCTAATTGACCTAGCGCTACCAAACTTGGTATACTTACACATCTTGGGGAGAAGGTGTGTCGCGTACCAAAACCAGGTCACTACGACATTTATTTGACCTTGACCTTGATCATATTTCCCTTCCACTCTATAACTCGGCCCCTAATTGACCTAGCGCGCCCAGACTTGGTATACTTACACATCTTGGGGAGAAGGTGTGTCGCGTACCGAAACCAGGTCACTGCGAACTTTCTTTGACCTTGACCTTGACTGACCTTCATCATATTTCCCTTCCGCTCTATAACTCGGCCCCTAATTCACCTAGCGCGACCAAACTTCGTATACTTACACATCTTGGGGAGAACACGGGGGATACATGTAGTTGGCGACAACTGCCCTTTCTAGTTCATAACATATATTTATATACGCGCCCGTTAATTTTTTTTTCCAATCATAGAGCAAACTAATTTTAGTTGCTACCCCTAACCTACTAATTATGGTAGAATGACAGCTTGAATCTTTCCACCGCCAACTTTTTTACGATATTTGCACTTTGGCATTACGAAACAGCAGATCTGTGTTAAGAAAATAATTAAATTGAAATAACTTAGACGGGTCTTACATTTGTGAATGGCTCGCGCTAGCTTCAGAAATATCTATGTTTTTCGTGATTATTTTTCTAATATAAAGCCACAAAAGCGTTTGGCTTTTAAACAACGTAACCCGGCCTCCTTTCACATCTACCCCACCCCCGCAACATCCGAAATAAATCATTAACGGCCTGTGAACGATGAATTTGAATAAACGTCGGATTGACTGATACATAGTCGTGGTATTTCGCTGTTGCAGTACCTACTTTACGGTCAAGTCGAAGGAAAATCCTAACAATAACGCCTACACAAGTTCAGCCCTCGACCTTCACGTTGATTTACCGCAGATAACTCGTACACCTGACGTGAGTATATATCAGAAGTAGATAATAGGGGATTCCCTATTATCTACTTCTGATGCTATGGTAGTGTAGTGACGAAATAGTGAGGTACATTGGGCTATCTCTTATCTTTATCCACTGATGGATAGACCGAATTAGCTACTGTTGCAAACTTGCCATGGCCAACAACTCGGTTCGGGAATACACAAGCGCTCATGTTTCTAACTATTCGTCGAAATCCATCCATGCGTCGTATGGGTGAAGGTTAATGGAGGACCTTAACGTAGAGCTTTCTCCTAAAATAACTAATATTACATTGCGCTTCGTACCGTCGTACTCTCAATCTGCGAGGCGGCCTTGAAATAAAAGGACACCCTTTATACGTTACCATTTTCACGAACCGCACATTTTTGTCCAAAAAACAGTTTCTTCTTAAATATCAGTACGAGGATGCTTGCGCGCTTTTCTGGGAGTGCTCCCCCGCCGTGGAACGTGTGATACAGTACAAATTGCCTGTTTTGTATACAAACCACACATTTTGGCTAGTCTCGATGATTACTGTCACTGCGACAGACGCGAGTCCAACTATAACCGCTAATTCGTATGCTGTTCGTGAATTTATATTTTTAATGTTTCGTGTATTGTTGTATTTCTTGTTTTCGTTATATAGACGGGAATCGGCTGTGCTACGACTATTTGGGTCTTCATGTATGCGAACCCTAGCTGCTGCTGTGGGAGGTCTGTTATTAGTATTGTGTCAGTGCAATGCATGCAATAACGTATTCAAACATTAGACGCTGAGAGATAGCAAAACACACGCATTCTCGTGCGCATTACAGTTTCAGTTTCTGCACTGCATCACCCAGGCGGGCGAGGGCGGGGAGAACTGCTTCGTTGATGGATTCAGGGTTGCACAGGTACTGAGGGACAAGTACCCAGACGATTACTACCTGTTGACAACGACGAAGCTACAGTATACCGATCGAGGATGCGAGCCCGATACGGGACTGTTGTTTCACAACACGACTATGCGATGCCCCATAGAGTACGTTCCTTTTCTTACTTACTAGAATGAATGACATCCGTACGTACATATAGACGTAAGAATATTCTCGAACTCGCAGGATTTTTTTGTTTGTTCGTCTGCGCCGTATGCTTAATGCGAAATGAGAGCGACTGATATTCGTACGAATAAATTATTTTTTGCCTAATTGCATTTTGCGTGTAAGATTGGCGAGCAACGGCGACGTGAAGAGAGTGTACATCAACAACCACACACGATCATCGTTCATCGACGCCGACCCTAAGAAAATCTTAAGAGTGTACGAAGCGTGGACAAGATTCTACGACCTGTCTTACGAAGCAAGACACTTGTTCAGGATCAAGCTAACGAGTGGTGCGTATATATATACTGTCCATCGGCTACGAATTTACGTAAAGGGGCAAGAGGAAGTGATCTGATTCTGATTTCTATTGTTTCCTACAGTGCTAACTAATTTCTATATTTAGTAATTTCTGGTATGCTTTCTCATATTGCGCTTATATTGATCGCGTACGTGGTTGATGCATGGTGTTGGTATTGTTACACACTTGATAAGCCGTCATACGCGCTTACAGTCTGTGCTGCTTGCGCTCAATATGGTATACTACCGATTACGATCAATGTAAATTTTCCCCGACTTTAATTTTGATTTGTACATTTGTGGTGCAGGTCGGCGTGTGGCTTATATTATAGCGTGACGAATTATCTATTTGTTTACAGCACAACTGCGCACATAAGTGTACTAGATCACGCGCGTCTAGATTTGTTTGTAGAGTAATAATAGATCAGTAGCGACCAGTTTAAACCAGAGCAGGTATATCAATATTGGGAAATCTCTGGTTTAGAACCGATATATATACTACCGACCCGTGGCTTACAACTGCGCAGTAGATCCAGTGTATACTGGTAAAGCGTATATGAATGCCATATATAGCGGTTACTGACCGTTACTCTGAGTTCACGAACGTGTTTTACTTATCTGTATATTCGTAGTGGCCAGCAATCAATGCCGACATCAGTCCAATGTTAGGAAGGCTGTGCCCAACACAGTAGCACCGCACCGTATACAGGTCATATCACCATGTCACGCACAATCGTATCTTTCTATCTATCTATCTATCGATCTATCTCTCTCTGTATATATATATATATGTCTATCCACCCATATTTCCACATACATGTCTATCAGGAGTGTATAATAGGGATTATAGTGTATAATAGGGATCCCTATTATACACTCCTGATGTCTATGCATCTATCCATCTACCTATCCATCCGCCCACCCGCTCGTACGTCCGTCCGTCCGCCTGCCTGCCTATTCACACGTGTGTGCGTTCACGTGTTCGTTCGTTCGTGCGTGCGTTCACGTGTTCGTTCGTTCGTGCGTGCGTTCACGTGTTCGTTCGTTCGTGCGTGCGTTCACGTGTTCGTTCGTTCGTGCGTGCGTTCACGTG
>NW_014577305.1:138895-146618 GCF_000485595.1 Priapulus caudatus | reverse complement strand
TGATGTGTGTGAGGTAGACGATATGTGTGATGCACGAGAGGTTTGTCGAATGCTAGCACACATCTCGGTTCCTTCCCATCAGCCAGATAACGCGATACTGGGAGGGAAATGTAAGCCAAACACGGACCTTCCGCCATGTTGTAGAAACAGTAGCATTTTCTGTGCCTTGCATTTAGTGTCAGTGCTACAGTCTGCGTAGATGATAATTACGCAACACCTGCCGATAAAAACAGATGTAATACGAAAAGAGAGACATATATGATTCGGGACCTCCTACGGTTCGGATAAATACTTGAAGCTATATTTGGAAAGGTATTAGACGCATGGGCGAACAAAGCGCGAATCCTGTCATGCGAAACATCTACGTAGAGAGTATGGTTGTATCAAGGAAATTTCCAAATATCCATTTTAAGGGGAAGGTATGTTGTGTTGCTAATATGCACACACGTACACACTCACGCACGCACGCGCGCGCGCGCGCACACACGTGCTTATATTATTTAACGCCTGACGGTATTGCTTTTGAAAACAGAACAGCAATAAAAGCTCGCATGTTGTGATTTCAAAGCGAGCTCAGTGTGTGTTTTTACCAACAAAACGACTTTGCCAGCTTCACATGTTTTGCGCTGTCGTTGTAGGAGACGTGATATGCTTTAAGAATTCGCGTGTGCTTCACGGACGAGAGGCCTTCACAGGACGCAGCGCAATAGAGAGACACCTTCAAGGATGCTACATGGACGAAGACGTCGTACGATCGAAGCTGTTGTCAATCAGAGATGCTGTTTCCAACAAACAGCAGGTCGACAACCAAGCAGCCGCGTAGGCTTGAACGGTTGTCAATCTATCGATCTGTCAATCTATCTATACATCCATCCATCCATCCATCCGTCCGTCCGTCCGTCCGTCCGTCCGTGCGTGCGTGCGTGCGTGCGTGCGTGCGTGCGTGCGTGCGTGCGTGTGTGTATATGTATATATCATTAGTCACGTCACTCTGCTGTGTATTCGCTCTAGCAGAAAGGGGGTTGTGTTCTTGCTACTTAACGTTATTTCTATATAGAATATAGTTTATTTATATATTTCGTGCAATATATATTACGAGTAATTATTACTATTTTATCTATCCTTTAAGGGAGATGTCTGCGTATGCGTGCGTGCGTGCGCGTGTGTGCGTGCGTGCGCGTTTATGACACGCAGCAGAAGCTGGGTCCAACTGGAAGAAAGGGATAACCAGGTTACCTACCCCGGTGTGTGGGCATCCTAGTAGCCCGGTAACGTTCTGCCAATAGGTTCTTTCCTGGCAGCGTCTCCAGATGGGCTCCGGGCCGCATTTTAATAACGAACAAGGGAACGCTCACGAATCCTGTATCTGAAGTATAACAGCAATACGTCTTCTATAGTACTTAAAGGGGAGGGCATCCACGAAGGGGTAGGGGGTGTCTGTCCAATTCTCTACCCATGCCTCGTCATGGCTTGCGACGACCCCATGCAGACCGCCTCCCATACTACCGGCTCACTTACTACCGCAGTTTGCATGGATGCTCGTATGGGGCCCGTTCCGATTTTAGGCCAGATCTATTTTCCTTTACTACGTCCGATTTTCAGCAAACACAAAAAACGGCTGGCCAATTAACAATTAAATTGGCAAAACTAACAAAAAGCGCGATAACAATTCGGTACAGCTAACAGCGCTGCCTGCGCGTTGCTGGTACAAGTGATTCAGCTGCCGGCCAATCGACTTACACCATGCGTGTCCCCACGTGCAACTATCCAAGTCACTATAACAATAGATAGATCATATCAGACAGTAGGCCTACACTGACGAGTCATAACACGATATTGCAAGTTTCTCCCCGTGACTTGACCAATTGGCGCGAGACACAACGCTTGACAACGGTAGGCACGTTTATTTATTCTAGCACGCATTTATTATTCAATTATTCATCGAAAACTTCGAGTATTATGCATTTTGGATTTTGATTATTCGTCTGTAGACTGACGCAGCAATGAAGACAGCTTATAAACAAACGCAATCCATGTTGATTACACGCGCCATAAATATCATATAATAACCTATATAGGTATAATAGTAGTACATCATAAGGTATTTATGGCGTATGATACATATCGCTAGACGTTCTATTATAACTGCTCCGTTTGGGTTGCTTCATATTTGTTCTGCGGGGCGTTATTTCTGTATCTCTCACTCGCATACAATAGATAGAGGAGTTGGGAACCGTTTTTGAAGGGACGAGGGATCTGGGAACCGGAGGATGCCAGATAATTTTATCTTGATTCGGGAATCGAACGGCCGATTTTATTTAACCGGGAATTGGGAACTATATGTTTACCTGGGATGTTGGGACTGGACCCCTACCTCATAAAGCTACTTGATCAGTACGGCGTGTGGTTAGCTGAACTAATATAGGAGAACCGCTTTGGTTCTGCCTGTAATATTTCTGCAACGACGATGGGTAAACCCTACGCTACAGTTATATCTGTCTGTGATATTTGTATATATATATATTGAGGGGTTAACGGTTATTCTCGGGGACGTGCATGGAATCGAGCCATTTTAATGATCTGGGAACTGGGAAAAACCAGATATTTTTCGTGCTTGGGAGATTGATGGAAATCAGTCGGGATGCGGGAAAGCCTTCTACATTGCGATTCATTCTTCTGTATTGCGATTTTATTAATCAGGGAACTGAAAAATTATTATTTACGTGGGCATCAGAAATGGACCCCTTCCCTTGTACCCCTTCTGTGTTGGAACGCAGGCATCTCTCTTATAGTATGCTTAATTAGACTCCAATTCGTTCCTACCCACTGTGGTCACGGTGACGTCACAAACGGCAGGAATATCTACAAACGTAAATATCTACAAAAAAAATAATGTAAAAATCACAGCAAATAATCGAACGTCAAAGTGACAGGTAACAGGCCACCGCCTGTAGATGTTAGATGTTAGTTTTGTCTGTGGTTCCGCACATTTCTATGGTTACTTCCCCCGTTACAATCAGATACTTAACATCCGCGTAGTCTGTGGGTGCCAAAATGGACAGTGGCGTAGCAAATAACTCGAGCAACGTTGGGTATCCTACTAGTGTGGTACACGTCGCGAACTTTTGAGTTAGTTTCACTATCGTTTGAATTCTACGATGAATACATTCCCCCTATGTGCTATGTGTCATCATGCATCGTGGTTTCCAAACGCGCATGGTACTACATCGTATACCGAGGATTCACTGTATGATAAATCTTCCATGGAGTAGCACGAAGTATTAGGTGTCACCATATTGCACTGACCACAGTTGCTTATACGTGCAGAGGCGTGATATTGCTCAAGTATTTGGTGCTGCAATGTTTGCAAACCTCCCTTCACAGAGGGAGTTCGGGCATGCCTCTGCTAGCCAGTAGATGTCGCATCGTGCTAGGTTGTACGTACCATCAAGGACACCACACTTTTAAATGAACAATTTTCGGGAATAAAGTTAGGTAATTTAGTAAAATTAGATAGATACTTTTTTTTAAATAAAACAACATAATTTATGTAATGCGTTAATGTACATAAAAGTAACGTTTTAACATAACATAATAAACAGTGACAAATGAAATTATGTGAAAATAGTTTTAAGAAAAAATTGTTAACACATATACTACACACTGACAGTAATATGCAGAAATATATCCCTGTTATCTTTAATCCCAAGAGAAGAATCTGAAATTTTGGTGCTTTGAAAATCTTCAATAATTTTGTTTGGTGGTTACTAAAATGATTCCAATTAACATTAGAACAGGAATAAAGTCAGTATATTAAACAAAGCAATATATGCTATACATATATTTATTATTAGTGTATCAAACAGTTATAATATGCCACCAATTTTGTTTTATATTATAGGATACTAGATAAGATAGTGTGTTCAAGATCTATTGTGATCTATTACAAGAGATAGGTATAAAATACTATGTGGGACGATTTTGCATGGTTTTGTGATATGCTGATTAAACAGTTGTAAAAATTAACATTCTTATTTTTAGATTTAATATTGTAGTTTATTTTGACAGTTTTACATTTAACATTTGTCACAGAATAGGCATGCAGTGTCCTGCTGTTATGGTCATTTAAATTTAGCTACGACTTTCAAGACACTTCATACACACGCAGGCAGGCGCACACACAGAGCTCGGTGTAAACTGCCACAGGCGATTTTTATATAATTAGTCCAACTCATTGTAGTATGGGACCAGTCTGCTCAAAAATCACATAAAAAGTAAAGAAATTTCTTTCAAACTTGCGCAGCTAATTATTCATGAGGGAAGTATAACGAGTGTCTACCAGCTGCTCATTTTGCTAGCTCTTCTGCGCTGAAGCCAATGCTGCCTCATTCTGTATCAGCTGGTACTCCTGAAACCGTTGTGATATTCGCTGAGTCATCTTCAAATATTTCTCCATACAATGAACAGAACATGTCTCCTGCAAAGCATAAAGGCATTTGAGTTATCATAGTCTGCAGGCTTGACTTACGTATGCGAAATGGTGTTAGTGTGACTACAGGTTTAGCTGGACACCTGTCTAGCATATGATGTTGAAGATTATTCTAGAGGTAGAGAACGTATATTAAAATTTGGTCTATTTATATATATCAACGGCATATCAATGCTTTGATTATATCAGGAGTGTCATTATACACTCTTGATTGTATCTGTTTTGCTCTAGATATGCTTACCCTATTGCACAGTGCTGCCACCTCGTGTCAAACTAATTAACCTTGCATAAACAAAAAATAATAACTGTTGTCGACTTTCTATATCTAATCTTGTAACTACAGTTACTCCCATAGTACATAATATTGATATATTTTAACACGGGTTTTAAACAACAACCATTAAAAATTCTCATAACATGTAAATTAAAGATAATTCAGATAACGAAGGGTGGTATACATGTACACTCCACATGACTGGCCAGTTTAGTAATCAACCGTAATTACCCAATTCTTACATCAGTACAGCACTTCGACCTCCAATGATACTAAACTGTACTTTCAGTGAAATTTTTCAAATGTGTAAATAATTTTTTTTTGCTCTTTATACGTGGGGGCAATGACATTCTACGTATCACGCTTAAATGCTGCAGGTAGACTTGTCAAGGGGACACATAGATAGTTCCTCACGTAGCCTACCTCTCTATCATGCACTTTCCTGACAGTGAAATCATGAACACAGTCCATAAAGCACATCTCAGATAACTTGTTATATGAGGTAAGGAACTCCCTAAACTGAAAAAAAGCAACAACAAAACATGTTATACCAAGCGGAAACAAGCCGTGGTAATAAAACCAATGTCACAATGAAAGTTTATTGTAAAAGGATTCCCATATTCTAGGAATTCATATCACAATAATGCACTTCCTGCTTAAATCCTGGCACACGTGAGCGATATCTGAGTGCCTGACCACATAATAACCCGCACACGTAACCAAAAATCACCTGTGTGCTATTCCTTGCGAATGAAATCTGATCATGGTGTGCCGGAGCACATCAAGCAACTTTGAACCATGCAATTGGTCAAATCATGGACAATTGAAGAGGTTTCTTAGGAGCATTATGGACACTATTATTATCAACATTATAACAGGCATAGAGATGCTATACTTTTTCTGGACCCTATTCCACCAAGTGTGTAAAATAATAGGTTGAATTTTGAGATTTGGAGAAAAGATAATACACATAATTTTGCATTTATAAAAGCATCAAAATGCTCTTGACCCATCCCCCTCTTCCAGCATATGGTTTGTTGTGGTAATGACTGTTAATCACCCTAAAGCACACAAGTAAAATTTATTATACAGCTCTTACATCATAATCATATAATAAAATGTTACTGCATCCAAATATGTCAACAACTAGTGGCATAACCAGAAAAAAAGAGAATGAAATAGCATACTTGTCGAACTTCTGCTTGCTGTCTCTCAGCTTCTGTAGTAGGGGAGAGTATATTTTGCATCTTCTTCCAAAGATCAGTAGTACTTCTTTATGACGGTTTGTATAAGTATAACCAGTCACCTGACACCTGTAGAAAATAATTACCATATAGCACGAAAATATATATACTCGTGTTGAGACACGTGTATATATACGTATGCATATAATGTGTACTCATGCAGTGTTTCCCCTGGCCAAAAAGGTCTGTGAGGTGATAAATGTTTTTTGTGATGTGTTTGCGCGTTTCGAGGTCCTAGCAAAGCGAGCAGCGCAGGTGCTTGCCAAGCTATGGTGTCCCGACTCCCGAGGCATGCTTCCCCCTTTTTTTTTTAAATGGTGCAATTTGGTGCATTCTAAGCTATTCTGAACACATTGTATGAGACTCTTGAATCTCTTTTTCATGTTGTCAAAAGTTTCGTCAGCGAGGCAGTGTTTTGGACAAATTTCTGTGTGGCGGCTGAGAATTTGAGCGAGGCGGCCGGCCTCGCTTGTGTAAATGCAGGGGAAACCCTGTCATGTATAGGTATGTGTGCACGTCCGTGTGTTTTTAATACTGTTTATGCCCATCGTTAAAGGTCACCTTTAAATAAATTTCTGTTTGCACTTGATTGCAGAGGTAGATAAGTAGTTCACAATTACTCATAAAAATGTAAATGTCATGTGGAGGAAGCACAAAATACATGATGCTATAGCCCAGCGGCAACTGTACGCGGGCTATAGTACTAGAGCTACCCTCAGACTAGCTCTAGTACTATAGCCCGCGTTCGATATACTGCCGCAGGGCTATAGTACATTGTCGGCTGGAAATACCAACTACGACCTGTTACCACCTGTCCCCATGAAAAATGGATCGCAAAACGCAAAGTTATCGGGCTTTTTAACACTTATTTATCTACATGGACATCTCACCTATCTTTTTGAACACTTTCAACAACTTTACACCATGTATTTGTCCTTTTATTCCACAAAGTAAGCACTACTGTCATTTCATTTTGAAACGAGTTGCGCACGCGTGACGTTACCGGATATGTACGCAAAACACATGGCAGCTATGGTGCATGTATTATTCACGGGGGTGATGGGGTGAACTCGCGCTGATGTGCCAATGTGCGCACGAGCGCGAAAAATCAAAATGGATCAGAAGAAGTGTTAGCTCTAGTACTATAACCCGCGTTCGATAAACTGCCGCTTGTAAACATTACTCACGTTGCCAAGCAACATCAGCGCGTGTGCACCCCATCACCCCCGTGAATAATACATGCACCATAGCTGCCATGTGTTTTGCGTACATATCCGGTAACGTCACGCGTGCGCACGCCACTTCGTTTCAAAATGAAATGGCAGTAGTGCTTACTTTGTGGAATAAAAGGACAAATACATGGTGTAAAGTTGTTGAGTGTTCAAAAAGATAGGTGAGATGTCCATGTAGATAAATAAGTGTTAAAAAGCCCGATAACTTTGCGTTTTGCGATCCATTTTTCATGGGGACAGGTGGTAACAGGTCGTAGTTGGTATTTCCAGCCGACAATGTACTATAGCCCTGCGGCAGTTTATCGAACGCGGGCTATAGTACTAGAGCTACCCTCAGACACATTCGTGATTCGACATGTCATTGCATTGCTAGACTGCTTCAAGTTATATATTTCGATTGCCCAGTAAAACCACAGGATATGAATATATGAATTTGCTCTTACATTCACTTACAAGAAATATTAAATTACATTAATAACAGAGC
>NW_014577305.1:133097-137491 GCF_000485595.1 Priapulus caudatus | reverse complement strand
ATTTATATTCCAAACAAGCAAGAAGAGCATTAACCAAACTAAGGCTTAGCGATCACAACCTAAGGATTGAACAAGGCCGTCACCAATCCATCCCTGCTAATCTTAGATCCTGTTCCCAATGCAATAACGGGTCAATAGATGATGAACTCCACCTACTCTATGACTGCACTGCCACCAACCACATCAGAAAAAAGATAGAAGACAAATTTATACACTTTCCATTCCTAGGCAAATCATCCATAAAATGGTTATTCATCACAAATCATGTGGCCGATCTCCTCGAACTATCAAACTTTATCGAAGTTTCATTCAAGCTACGACAAGATCCACCCAAAACATAAATGCTGAGATATACAAATAATATATTAAATCACACCACATATCCCAAGCTAAAATTTAAAATACAGAGAGGTTTAGACCAACAGTCGGGCTTTACTAGTCCTACATCTGAACTCAGGGCGCCTACAGTTTCGATACCAAACGTTACTATCTGCGGCAACCGATACCACGCGATACTTACCGCGATAGTCTACCAGAGCTCCGAGTCTACTCACATGAATCTCGTTCGGTGTAGTTTAGGAGTTTGAATTTCATTACACTAGTTTGAACTGTTGTTTTTTTTGGTTAGAAATGATTTTTGGTTAAAAATATATATTATCATGTATTATGATGTAACATTGACACATTGTGTCATGCAAGTCATGTCAGTCGAGACACATCGTTTCTCTCGTTTTTATTACTATTAGCCTAGGAACTTGTTTTATTGTAGTTTGTAGCCTATTTCAGTATTTTCCTGTATGATCTGCGATTATTCGTGCAATAAACTCTATTTGAATTTGAATTTGAACGCTTAGGCTATCAGTATCACGGCCCAAGGATAGAGAACATGGGTCCCAATAAAAGCAATGTGCCTAAACCTAACCCTAACCCTAACTCTAACCCTAACCCCAATCCTAACCCTAACCCTAACCATAACCCTAACCTATTATATTGATGTAATATTATATTTATATTGATGTAAATGACATTGGTTTTATTGGGACCCATGTTCTCTATCCTTGACAGTATGGCCATCACTATCAGTATCACTATCAGTATCAGTAATGACAGTATTATATGTTATGTATTATGTTATGTTATGTTATGTTATGTTATGTTATGTATGTTATGTATGTTATGTTATATTATATTATGTTATGTTATGTATTATATGTTATGACGAACACTCAACCCTCAGACACATTCGACATGTCATTGCATTGCTAAACTGCTTCAAGTTATATATTTCGATTGCCCAGTAAAACCACAGGATATGAATATATGAATTTGCTCGTACATTCACTTACAAGCAAGAAATATTAAATTACATTAATAACAGAGCAGATAAACTTACAAGACGATAAATACACGTTTTCAGACTTCTCTATCGTCGAGCCACGCGCTGATAGTGGCGCCATCGAACGGCTGCTATATCACTAAACTGAATCACCTGAAGAAAAGCCAAGTTACTTATTGACACTCTGACTGAGTAGAGAAGTTACAGTTTACAATAAACTTGATTTTCTTTTATTATTATTTTTATCATTGCACTGATGGTGAGGAGTTTGCAAGCCCGTGATCATATATCCCATTACTAATGTCGTCATTAAATGAAAATAAATAAATAAATAACAGAAGAGTATTACCAACAACAGAAACAAAATAGCTGAAATGTATCCTACGAAGGCAATATGGCAAAAGCAGTGATCAGACTCAGATACTTGAATACTAGAAATGGGTTTCATTAAACAAGTGATAGTGCCAATTTTCAACAAGCTATGCACCAAGGATACACGTTACCAAGAAGGACATGATAACATAAAGCACATTGTCAATTAGTATTGTATAAATTTAATAACATTATTTACTGCATAAATTTATTCATAGCACTGTCTCCCTGCATTGACACAAATTCTCTGCCCGCCACACATAAATTTATCAAAACACCGCCTCGCTGACGAAAATCACTGTTCTTCCTTCAATAATTAAACTACACTTTATTTGAACTAAAATAGAAATATATAGCTTATAGTATGCACAAAATTTCTTTTTTTCAAAAAATTTCTCTGGGGGCGTGCACCCGGACCCCCTTGCCATTTCAAACCTAGCAATCTTATAGATAAATTATTTTTATGATAATTATAACAAATTATAAACATTCTTTAAAAAATAATCATAATGTAGATATATAGGTAGGTAGGTAGGTAATCATAAATGTAGTACCCGTATAGTGCTTGTGCTCAAGGGGTCGTTGTCGTAACAGGGTACTACAGATATGTGACCCGAGGTACCGAGGTACATATATGTAACAAAAGTGTACCAGACTTGTACTACAGAAGTGTACCCTATACC
Source organism: Priapulus caudatus (assembly GCF_000485595.1). Taxonomy (NCBI): domain Eukaryota; kingdom Metazoa; phylum Priapulida; class Priapulimorpha; order Priapulimorphida; family Priapulidae; genus Priapulus; species Priapulus caudatus. The sequence goes on along the minus strand of NW_014577305.1, from coordinate 135,100 downwards.
CTAACCTAACCCAAACATACTCATATAAAAATATAAACGATAACTAAACAACCTAAACTACCTCGGGTACATATCTGTAGTACCTGTTACGACAACGACCCTTCGTGCAGTGCTTGTTGTGGTCAATGTGTGTGTATAACCGTGTGACGATTATAAAAACAATTCGTCTGGAATCTGCTGCCTAACAGGGTAGCTGTTCTGTGTTCCTGAATGCTGGACACTCATCCTAGCAATCTCGCAGCTGCGGCGGATCACCTGGCCGATGGCAAGGCCTGGGTGACATGCCATGTAGTATGCAAGAGCACCTGCAAATGCATCTCCCGCACCAGTGGTATCCACTACCTTGGTGACCCTACAAGGAACATGTACTGGGGTGCGGTTCTCTTGTGTCACGTATACTGCTCCCTTGTCTCCCAGCGTAATTATTACGATCTTGCATCCCTTGTCAAGGAAAAACAGGCTCGCTTTCTCGGCATCCTCCTTGGCTTTGACTGGCATTCCAGCAAACATCTCCGCCTCTGCTTCGTTTGGGCAGAACACGTCGCAAAGGGTCCACGCATCAGGCGGCAAGTTGGCCCTAGCCGGAGCTGGATTGAACAGTGTCATCACGTTATGCTGTCTGGCTAACTTCATTGCAGCGATTGAAACTTCGGGCTCTACCTCTAGTTGACAAACGAGGATCTTTGCTCTGGCTATCATAGGCTCGGCGGCACTAACATCAGATTTGCTCAGTAACGAGTTGGCGCCATTGACGATTACAATTGAATTTTGCCCAGACTCATCGACCGTGATCACGGCCGTTCCAGTCGACGTACCGTCCTCCATGCCCAAGTGGTCAATGTTAATGTTGTTGTTTTGGAAATTCTTCGTTGTGTCATTGCCAAACGTATCATTACCAACTTTTCCGATCATTGCTGTGCTCGCACCCAGCCGTGCAGCACAGACAGCCTGATTTGCACCTTTTCCTCCAAAACCGATAGAAAATGAATGCCCGTGAATTGTCTCTCCTGGATTAGGAAAGCGCGCAGTGTAAGTGATTAAATCAGTATTGCAGGACCCTACAACGACCACTTCGACAACACCTGCCATCTTGGCGAGTAAACCTAGAAATATCGGGGTTTCCTACTACAGATGGCAGCACTTTGCAATTTAATCGTCAAGGCAAGAACGGATATCCGTTAGTCTGTGACATCTCTTCTTTATGTGTTGTTGTTGTTGCTCGTCCTCTTCGTCTTCCTCTTCTTTTTCTTCTTCGTCATCTTCTTCCGCTTTTTCTTTTTTTCGTTTTCCTTCTCTCATCCTTCTCTTCATCCCCCTCCTCCTCCTCTTCATCCCCTCCTCCTCCTCTTCATCCTCCTCCTCCTCCTCCTCCTACTTTTTCTTCTCCTTCTTTTTTAGTCGTCTCATTCTTTTTTCTTATTCTTCTTCTTCTTCTTCTTCTTCTTCTCCTTCTTCTTCTCCTTCTTACGAAGTACGAAGACGAAGCACGAAGACGAAGAACGAAGACGAAGACGAAGACGAAGACGCAAGACGAGACGAAGACGAGACGAGACGAAGACGAAGACGGAAGACGAAGACGAAAGACGAGCGAAGACGAAGACGAAGACGAAGACGAAGACGAAGACGAAACGAAGACGAAGACGAAGACGAAGACGAAGACGAAGACGAAAGACGAAGACGAAGACGAAGACGAAGACGAAGACGAAGACGAAGACGAAGGACGAAGACGCAAGCACGAAGACGAAGACGAAGACGAAGACGAAGACGAAGACGAAGACGAAGACGAAGACGAAGACGAAGACGAAGACGAAACGAAGAAGACGAAGACGAAGACGAAGACGAAGACGAAGAAGACGAAAAAGAAAAAGAAAAGAAAAGAAAAAGAAAAGAAAAAGAAAAAGAAAAAGAAAAAGAAAAAGAAAAAGAAGAAGAAGAAGAAGGAGAAGGAGAAGGAGAAGGAGAAGGAGAAGGAGAAGAAGAAGAAGAAGAAGAAGAGAAGAAAG
>NW_014577305.1:99153-133072 GCF_000485595.1 Priapulus caudatus | reverse complement strand
AAGAAAGAAGAAGAAGAGACGAGACGAAGACGAAGCTACGAAGACGAAGACGAACGAGACGAAGAGAGACGAAGACGAGACGAAGACGAAGACAGCTAACGAGACGAAGACGAGACGAAGACGAAGACGAAGACGAAGACGAAGACGAAGACGAAGACGAAGACGAAGACGAAGCGTACGAAGACGAAGACGAAGACGAAGACGAAGACGAAGACGAAGACGAAGACGAAGACGAAGACGAAGACGAAGACGAAGACGAAGACGAAGACGAAGACGAAGACGAAGACGAGAACGAAGACGCAAGACGAAGACGAAGACGAAGACGAAGACGAAGACGAAGACGAAGACGGGAAGACGAAGACGAAGACGAAGACGAAGACGAAGACGAAGACGAAGACGAAGACGAGACGAAGACGGAGACGAAGACGAGAAAACGAAAAAGAAAAAGAAAAAGAAAAAGAAAAGAAAAAGAAAAAAGAAAAGAAAAAGAAAGAAAGAGAAGAAGGAGAAGGAGAAGGAGAAGGAGAAGGAGAAGGAGAAGGAGAAGGAGAAGGAGAAGGAGAAGAAGAAGAAGAAGAAGAAAGAAGGAAGAGAAAGAGAAGAAGAAGAAAACAAGAAGAATAAGAAAAAAGAATGAGACGACTAAAAGAAGGAGAGAAAAAGTAGGAGGGGAGGAGGAGGAGGCAGGAGGAGGAGGAGGAGGAGGAGGAGGAGGGAGAGGAGGAGGAGGGTGGAGAAGAGGAGGAGGGGGATGAAGAGGAAGGAGGAGGGGATGAAGAGAAGGAAAACGAAAAAAGAAAAAGCGGAAGAAGATGACGAAGAAGAAAAGAGAGGAAGACGAGAGGACGAGCAACAACAACAACAACAACAACAACAACAACACATAAAGAAGAGATGTCACATCTTCTTCTTCTTCTTCTTCTTCTTCTTCTTCTTCTTCTTCTTCTTCTTCTTCTTCTCTTCTCTAGTACAATTCGTCTTGTTGTTTCGCAAAATGGAAACTAGAATGTAGGCTACATGTTCAGCTGTGTGTGCTTATTGTATTTCTCATCGGCGGAGACAAGGCGTTTTCCACGACCGTATTGTCGCCGTACGTGAACTTGTACGACATTAAAAACTACCTCGACTCCTGTGGAAAAAAGAAGACTTGCTAAAGAGGTCTACACAAATAGGCCTATTATCGGCATATATACTTGGTGATATCCAGGTGCTGTGTTGCCTGCTGAGAATGTAGTAAATGACCCATCTTGAAGGATGATTCCTTGAACCATACTCGGCCTATAAATGTTTTAATTATTAATGTACGCGTCCCATGTTGCAGAGACATATTCCACGGTTGATCTGACCAGAGACCTTAAATACGTATTTCTTATATAGGCCTATTATCTTTCATTGTCGAGCGTCGATAATTGAGAATGTTGCAGCACAGAAACCCAGCAGTAGAGTTTGTCTTATGACAGGTGTTATGTGCGTTGGTCTTCAACTTTAGTCATGGTTGTTACGGCTAGGTAGTTTAAAGGCGTAACATAGTACGACGCGTGTCCGTACAATTTGTAATTGAAGATGAATGGCTTCTTATTTTTTATTAGAGAAATGATGTTACATCTCATACTCTGTACCTAGTCTCCATTCTTGTCCAACTCTAGTTTTAGTGATCGATAAAGAAGGGTCAAACAAACTAAGATTTTATAGACAACTTAAAACAAAATATGAACCTGAACCATACCTATTAAATTTATATTCCAAACAAGCAAGAAGAGCATTAACTAAACTACGGCTTAGCGATCACAACCTAAGAATTGAACAAGGCCGTCACCAATCCATCCCTGCTAATCTTAAATTCTGTTCCCTATGCAATAACGGGTCAATAGATGATGAACTCCACCTACTCTATGACTGCACTGCCACCAACCACATCAGAAAAAAGATAGAAGACCAATTTATACACTTTACATTCCTAGGCAAATCATCCATAAAATGGTTATTCATTACAAATCATGTGGCCGATCTCCTCGAACTCTCAAAGTTTACCGAAGATTCATTCAAGCTACGACAAGATCCACCCAAAACATAAATGGTGAGATATACAAATAATAAATTAAATCACACTACATATCCCAAGCTAAATACAGATAGGTTTAGACCAACAGTCGGGCTTTACTAGTCCTACATCTGAACTCAGGGCGCCTGCAGTTTCCGATACCAAACGTTACTATCTGCGGCAACCGATACCACGCGATACTTACCGCGATAGTCTACCAGAGCTCTGAGTCTACCATAGAGTTATATATTAGACCCCTTAGTTATATATTAATACAACTCTAGTATATAAATATACTCTAGTTATAAATTAGTTGTATATTAATACAACTCTATGGAGTCTACTCACATGATTATACTAGTTTGAATTGTTGTTGTTTTTGGTTAGAAATGAACATTAAATTATGTTAAATACAAAAATATATTATCATGTATTATGATGTAACATGTGTCATGCAGTCATGTCAAAGTTTAAGTAGTATAAGACACATCGTTTCTCTCGTTTTTATTACTATTAGCCTAGGAACTTGTTTTATTGTAGTTTGTAGCCTATTTCAGTATTTGCCTGTATGATCTGCGATTATCCGTGCAATAAACATTATTTGAATTTGAATTTGAAGTTGAATTTGATCCAGCATTAGCTGCTGAAAGTTGGGTACATCAAAGTATCGTCCGAAAGTAATCTACTGTTAAAATTAATGAGCCCCTCAGGTACATAGTGGAACATCCCGCTTTTTTCACTTTTCGATTTTATTATTTGATAGGTGGCGTAATTGTAGTATAATTTTGTGGAAGAATGGACTAAACCGTAGGGTCTCATGTCTCACTAGTATTAGTAATATTCCACTGGGCTTCTCACTGGCGAATAAAAACCATAAGATGCAAATAAAGTGGACTATCCCAACAAAATGGCGGCTAGATATTTCTCAGATGCAGAATTGCGAGAATTAATTGCAGAAAACAGTGACTCTGATGCTTTGAATGACCCAGATTACCATCAAGATGTTACTGGGAATGAAGAAGAGTCAACAGACACTGACAGTGACAGTGACACAGATTCTACAGATGATGAGGGTAAGTTTGAAACTTGTAACATTTTTGATTGTGGGTTGGTCCATTTTGCCACTTGAAGGTCGTAAAAAATGTCAAAAATGTCGTAAAACTTTACATCCAATTTGCTCAAAATGGGAAAAAGCGGGATGTTCCGGTATGGACCTGAGGGACTGTGTAAAGTGTAATAAAAAAGTAATCAAAGTAAAAAAGGTGTAATAAAAGTGTAAAGAGTAAGGAAAAGAGAGAAAGAGACATGGGCCAAACACTGCTCATTGCTGTGCTTCTAAAACCAATTCCACATAGTCTGATTTCTCTCATTCGATGCACTGCAGCTCATTTCACTATAGCTTGGGATCCTCTAGCGAAGAATGTTTTTATCCAATTGTTCCTCTGCTGTAAATTTTACATACACTCATCTATCCATCCATCCATCCATCCATCCATCCATCCATTCATCCAATGGCCATCTATCACATAAACCCATACCATACCATCCATCCATACCATCCATCATGAACCATAGCCATCCATACCATCCATCCATCCATCCATCATACATACCATCCATTCCATCCATCACATCCATCCCGTCCATCCATCCCGTCCATTCATCCATCCATCCATCCATCCCCGTCCGTCCGCCGTCACCGTCCTTCCGTCCGCGTCCGTCCGTCCGTCCGTCCGTCCGTCCGTCCGTCCGTCCGTCCGTCCCGCCGTCGTCCGTACCGATACCGTCCGTCGTCCGTTCCGTCCCCGTCCGTCCTCCGTCCGTCCCGTCCGTCCGTCCGTCCATATCAATCCATGCCATCCATCTATCAAACATCCATACCCATAACCATCAATCTAAACGCTGTCCGTGCCGTCCGATCTGTCCATCCGTCCGTCCGTCTGTCCACGTCCGTCACGTCTCCGTCCCGTCCTCCGTCCGTCACGGCTTCCGTCCGTCGTGCCGTCCGTCCGTCCATTCATACCATTCCACCATCCATCCATCCATCTAACCGTCCGTCCGTCCGTCTGCCGACCCGTCCGTCCGTCCGTCCGTCTCCGTCCGTCCTGTACCATCCGGCCGTCCGTCCGTCCATCCGTCCGTCTGTCCGTCCGTCCATCCTTACTATCCAACATATCCGTAATTTATTCATCCAACTATCTATACCAGAAGTTAATTACTGGTGCAGTAATTACTTCCACTCAATTTCAAAGCCGATGGGACGTCATTAAATACATATTGGCACTTTTCGATGATATTTCTCAAATGACGTCACATTCTCAACTTGAAAATTAGTTTATGTTACCATACGTTGATGTTACCATAGATATATTATACAAACATATATATTTGTATGTATCCATTAATGTTACATAAGCAGTACGATTCTTCATTGGTTACATTGTGATCGATACTTGTTATTATATTGTAACACAATGTTCTATTTCATTTGTATCCACTCCATTTCTCTAGCTGCCCAGCTCTCGCCATTTGCTATCATAATGATAATTATATAAGCTCTTTCCTTGTCATTCAACGTGTCGAAATTACGTATATAGAGATTGTAAGCAGCTCCAATATTGATTGTTATATTTATAGTAGTACGAGTAATTTGTTTAGTTATCGTATTGTTGTTGTAGCCCCTGTAGGCATAGTAATGGCGCATCACAGTGATACATGATGCGCGTGTCGGTTGCCTGCAAGCTTACGGATTTGAGAGCGTCTATATGACGTAAGTCGAAATTTTATACGTGTAAATTACGTAGTATATGGCATATTTGTCCTGCAGGCAGCATGCACATATAATCAAGAGCTAATAATACCTATTACATTATATTATATTATTAGCTCTTGATATAATGTGTGTGTGAGTCCGCTAATGACACCGCTGTGCGTGCGTGCGTGCGTGCGTGCGTGCGTGCGTGCGTGCGTGCGTGCGCGCGTGCGTGCGCGCGCGCGTGTGCGTGTGTGCGCGTGTGTCTAGCAACACCTGCTGTATCATTTAAAAATGCATGAAAACAATAACAATGCTACTAAATTACAGTGTTACTCGATCTACTCTTATATGTCTCAAATGGCGGCCATGTTTTCGTGTTGTTAAATGTGAAGCGTATCATCTACCGAAAACAGGCCTCGCTCTGTCGGTTTCAGTCAAATATGGCATACAGTTACATCGAAAAGTGTAGTATTTCTACAGGTAACACGCTATTTACGCTATGGTGTAATAATGATCAGAACAATCTGGGTAATGAACGTTTGTAAGTCATGCGCACGCCCGAACGTGTGAACAGACGTCTAGTTCACCGTAATCTCTCATAGAAAATGTAGCAACGCGAATATAGCGCATACAGAGAGAAGTAAATCAGTATACATGCACTAGGCGAGTTGCTACGTGTACGTTAATTAACACCGCAGCTGTGGAAATGGGCCTATACGTGAGATTTCTCGAATAACGAGCTATAGCTATACGCGCACGAATAAAAAAGCTTCGGTTATAGGAAACTGCAAATTGTGCATTCTCATAACGGTATCAGTTGATGCAAGGTGCAAGTTTCGATTATGATAATGATTTCTATAGTATTTTGGAAAAAACCGCAATGAATAAAAGATACGCCATACGATTATTCCACAGCCGTGAGGTGTTGTAAATTCCTGTCATTATATCGTACTAATCGACCTTATATGTGCAAGATTATTGTTATCAATTGTAATGTAATAGCAAGAGTGAATAATAGGATATTGGTAATATTACTAGTATTATATCATATTAGATAATATATTGTTGTATATTATAATATATGATACATTATATCAGGAGTAAATAAAAACAAATTTGTGTTTATTCACTCCTGCTTATATGTGTATATATATACATATATAATTATATATATATATATATTTATTTATTTATTTAGTTATCTAGTTATTTATTTAGTTATTTCGTTATTTATAATATTGTATATATCATAATATTATTTTCTCCTGATATATATAATATATATATCGTATTACTCCGGTTAGTATTATCTGTATGAGTAATGTTGGTCGCTCCCCGGGTGAGTATACTCGTACATCCGCGCTCTCCCCTGCTGTCGGCTGCGTGCGCGCGTGTGCTGGGAAACACGTGTCGTTAATGAGTGGAAATGCGTCGATATTCTGGAAGCGCACAAAATGACAATAATCATTCGAGCTTTCTCATCAGCAGCTGAGTCTGTCGCGTGTCCGCAGGCGCGTGTATCGTCTCATAGCGCTGCACGTCACGTCCGTCTGCTTTAGCAGACAAGCAATAGATGGGCGCGCATGCTGCATTGGCCGGGTCATTTCTCTTCTAAGTCGACAAGCGATTCGCGCCCTGAATTTTGATCACAGAAACCCGAGCTGCCCACGGCGCTCGGAGGAAGCAAAGTTTTATTCAATTTGTAATCGCAAAACATTCGGGTTGTCTCTGCATGCAGGAATGCTCAACACGATGCGAAGACTGCTCCACTTGAATTCTGAAGCAGTAATCTCGGTACAAAAAAAAACCTTAGCTTATCGTCTGTCTTTTCATCACCCGTCTTACAGACTAGTCATCTATAAAAATATCTGTTTGACTGAGAAACGTGGTGAACTAAGCAGCGGAGGAGACGATGAATGATGACGAATAGTTTCAGATTACATAAAAGAATCGTGCAATAGAGATTACATTGTGAACACCTGCCTCCCACGCTTTAGCAAAGTACAGGGCTCAGATCATGATGAATGTATGGCAGTCACCAACCTGTAACATCGCTCCGATTCGTGTCCTATTTGTAGTCAGTTTGCTGCTTTCAGTGAAGTGGTGCCTAACATTTTCTCGTTAAAATTCAAATGAGTGCTGTTAACGGAATCTGTTATCATCTGGCCACCGAACCATTGTTAATCCGTGTTGTCGTTTGCCGCAACGCGGCATTCACGCAAACAGTTGATGTGTTTAGAAAGGGTTTGAACTGGTTACTTTAAGTATTTTTTTCAAAATTGGATGCTCTAATCAGGCGCCATCTGCCATAGAAAAGCTTTATTGCCTACTACATTAGGCCCGCGCATATAGCGGTTATGTATGCTAAGAAGCGTGATATAATGGTTAAAAGCACTGGAAGCAATAATTCGCAAGACAGTCAGCTTCATGAATTACTACGGCCATCATTAGACATACAACATTCAGATTAACTTTAGCACGCATTAATGAGGTGGCTTTCATTGATTTATAGCTTGAATTTGATTGATTTAAATTTTACTCAGGATAAGGGAACGGCCGGACCGCTGAATGCATTATGCATTTAAATGTGATTGAGTGAGAAACAAATTTGTGCACTTTTCGCGAACAGTGTAATGAACGCTTTTTTATATTAAAAATGATTATTATTAGTAATTATAGTGTTTAGATCGCACTTGTAAAATTGAAGCAGTGTCATGTATTTATAATTAATTTTTAAAAAGAGACAAATTTATAAAGACAATATCTGTTTATATTTTATTTTCTAGATATGGTAAGTACAGTTTAAAAGAACTCGGTTATTCTTACCTAATATTAATATACAATTAAACAGCATGTAGGAAGACAGTTTTAATTTACGTGCTTGCTGTTCTTCGATGTATTCCGATTGTAACCAGTTTTATAAAGTTTGTGCGGGATGTCGGTTGAATTTTGCGAGTTCATATAATTAAAAAAATCAAGAAATAAAACGGTGCCATAACATGCAATCACGCAAGCAACATGCACACTAATCAGGAACAGCAGCCGCAGGAAACCCTATTATATATCCTTTTCAGCGATCAGACAATCAGTCTACAAGTCACTTCTTATTACAATGCCTTTTTATCTGGGAATGAATTGCGTCATAGACATAACGGGAGGAAGTCAGTGCCGCGGTTTTGAATATAAGCTAGTCTGTTTTACACGGTCAACAAGCAGTCGGCGGTTATGTTGTAAAATTGTCACCTCACATCTTCGAGTGTTCTCATAACTGGACTTGGGAAAGTTTTTGAATACCTTATCGTTGTGTACTGGCTTTGTGTACTCGTACTAATTACTACATTGCGCGCTGATGGCCCGTCCGTAGTTTATTGTGTACGTGTGGTTTCTCTCGTGCGTCTAGTCTGGTGACACCGGATTTTAATCCAACATGTGATTAAACTCGGCATTTCGGGCGGAATTGCTCGCGGCATGTCCGATGTTTCTGCCGTACTTTGTACTCAACCCTTCAGAATGAAGGGGGAGCGGCACACCTGGCAACCGAAACAATGAATTCCGTGTTCAGGTAATCCTGTACACTAACGACGAATGACCGCTAATCGACTAACAGCTAGGACACCACATCCGCTCACGACTAGAACAAGAACATGCGGTCATTCCTGACAGCACGCCTCGGTAGGGTTAGCAGTAACTGATGGATGTTTTCACAACCCTTTGTGATGCTGCTTATTATTATATGCTATACTAATTATTGTTATTTGTGAGGAGCGCGATCCACCAGCCGTGATCGCCCACGCAGAATGTCACCGACAAGAGAAACTGGGACAAGCAGAGGGCTATGAGAGCAATTTGTACATTCGGGTGCACTCCATATAAAATCGAGTTGCGACAGATTCAACGCAGAAAAGGCAATGGATACAATGGGGAGATATCACGGCAAGAAGCAGGCCATGTGGAGGAGAGAGACGAACATCACCTCCCGACCACTGCTTGCTCGGACCCCGCAACTGGACGGAGAGAAAGGTTCCCTGCCAGGCAGAGCTCACGACCAGCGGTCGCAGGCCGATGAAGAAGAAGGCGATCAAATGCCCGGACAAGCAGATGTTATCAGAAGCAGACCGTTGCTCAGAGCAGACGCGGCGAGATACGAAAGCACACGATGCCCTCAGTCACCTCCTAACTAATGAAGGAATAGTCAGCAGCCAACAAAAGCAACTCGACTTAATAGCGCATGAGAAACACAGCGAGAAGCAGGTAGGCATGCAGTAATAGGACTGTAATAGTAATAGTAATAGTAATAGTAATAGTAATAGTAATAGTAATAGTAATATTACCATAAGTAAAAGTAATATGGTATATCGGTAATGGTAATAGTAACAGTAATAGTAATACTGTAATAGTAATAGTAATAGTAATAGTAATAGTAATAGTAATAGTAATAGTAATAGTATAGTAAATAGTAATAGTATAGTAATAGTATAGTAACAGTAATAGTAATAGTAATAGTCAATCAGTAATAGTAATATTAATAGTAATAGTAATAGTAATAGTAATAATAATAGTAATAGTAATAGTAATAGTAATATTAATAGTAAGAAATAGCGAACGGATGTTTGTGAAGCGCGCCCCGGTGGACAGGCCAGTGGAACTAGTATAAGGTCCTCATCTGGTCAGCTAAAGGTCCGCAACGCAGCCAGAAACAATATAATCATCATGATGCCAATTCTCGTTGAAAAGGAGCGACATTTCATAAAACGAATGACGATTGTGATGGTGCATACAGAGTGGCTGTGGCATTTTTTTGCATATAGCACCTTCAGCGTTAATTAGAATCATCATGTAGCTAATGCCAAACGACATGACAGGTAATTATATTCATTTGTGAATGCACGAAGGCGCGTGTGTGGATATTTGCACACATACGCGCGCGCACGCACGCACACGGATGCGGGTACGCATTCACGTAAGCACCTAAGCGTTTCTATACGTGCGGTCTTTAGGCGTGCATGCTCGGGCGCGTGTGCGTGTATGCTCGGGCGCGTGTTGCGGTATGGTCGGTGGCCGTGTGGCGTGTATGCTCGTGCGCGTGGTGCCGTGTATGGTCGGGCACGGTGGCGTGTATGGTCGGGCACGTGTGGGTGTATGCTCGGCACGTGTGCGTGTATGGTCGGTGCGCGTGTGGCGTGTATGCTCGGCGCGTGTGCGTGTATGGTGCGGCGGCCGTGTGCGTGTATGCTCGTGCGGCGTATGCGTGTATGGTCGTGGTGCGCTGCTGGCGTGTATGGCTACGGGCGCGTGTGCGTGTATGGTCGGGCGCGCGTGTTGCGTGTATGCTGCGTGCGCAGTGTGCGTGTATGGTCCGGGTCACGTGTGTGTGTATGCTCGGCACGTGTGCGTGTATGCTCGGTCGGCGCGTGGCGTGTATGGTGGGCGCGTGTGCGTGCTAATGGTCGGGGCACGTCTGTGATGCTCGGCGCGGTGTGCGATGGTATGGTCGGGCACGGTGTGGCGTGTTATGCTCGGGCCGTGTGCGTGTATGGTGGTCGGGCACGGTGTGCGTGTATGCTCGAGCGCGTCGTGTGCGTGTATGGTGCGGGCACGTGTGCGTGATGGTCGGGCACGTGTGCGTGTATGGTGCGGGCGCGTGTGCGTGTGCGTGTATGCTCGGTCGCGTGTGCGTGTATGGTCGGGACACGGTGTGCGTGTATGGTCGGGCAGGTGTGGCTGTATGGTCGGAGCGCAGTGTGGCGTGTGCGTAAAAAGTATGCTCGGGCGCGGTGTGCGTGTATGGTCGGGGCACGGTGTGCGTGTATGGTCGGGCACGTGTGCGTGTATGGTTCGGCGCGTGTGCGTGTAATGCTGGGCGGCAGTGTTGGCGGCTGTAGTCGTGTATGTCTGGGCGCGTGTGCGTGTATGGTCGGGCGCGGTGTGCGTGTATGGTGCGGCGCGGAGGGGGACGGTGTGCGTGTATGGTGCGGGGCGGCGTGTGTGCGTGTATGGTCGGGCGCGTGTGCGTGTATGGGTCCGGGCGCGGTGTGTGGTGTAATGGTCGCGGCGGCGTGTGGCGTGTGCGGTGTATGCTCGGGCGCGTGTGGCGTGTTATGGTCGAAGCACGTGTGCGGTGGATTGGTCGGGCGGCGTGTGCGGTGTATGGTCGGTGCCCGCGTGTGCGTGTGCGTGTATGCTCGGGCGCGTGCACGTGTACTCGGCGCGTGGTGCGTGTATGGTCGGGCGCGTGTGCGTGTATGCTCGGGCCGCGTGTGCCGTGTGGCGTGCCATGCTCGGGCGCGTGTGCGTGTATCCGCGCGCGTATCGCGTGTATTCTCGGGCGCGTGTGTCGTGTATGCTGGGGCGGGCGTTGTGCGGTGCGTGCAATGCTCGGGCGCGTGTGCGTGTATGCTCGGTGCGCGTGTGCCGTGTATGGTCGCGGCGGTGTGCGTGTATGGCTCGGCGCGTGTGGCGTACATGCTCGGGCGCGTGCACGTGTAATGCTCGCGGCGGTGTGCGCGTGTATGGTCGGGCACGTGTGGCGTGTATGCTCGGCGCGTGTGCGGTATGGTCGGGCCACGTGTGGCGTGTATGGTCGGGCACGTGTGCGTGTATGGCGGCGCGCGTGTGCGTGTGCGTGTAATGCCTCGCGGCGCGTGTGGCGCTGTATGGTCGGCACGTGCTGCGTGTATGGTCGGCACGTGTGCGTGTAATCGGTCGGCGCCGCGTGTGCGTGTATGCTCGGGCGGCAGTGTGCGTGTATGGTCGGGTCCACGTGTGCGTTGTATGGTCGTGGCACAGTGTGCGGTATCGGGTCGGCGCGCGTGTGCTGCGTGTATGCGGGTGTGCGTATGCTCGGGCAGCGTGTGCGTGTATGACTCGGGCGACGGTGTGCGTTGTATGCTGCGGCGTACGTGTGCGTGTATGGTCGGGCACGTTGTGCGTGTATGGTCGGGCGCGTTGCTGTGCGTGTATGGCTCGGGCGGTGGCGTGTGGCGTGTATGCGTCGGCGCGTGTCGGATGCGTCGGGCATGGCGTTGTCATGGTCGGGCACGTGTGCGTGTATGGTCGGGCGCGTGTGGCGTGTATGGCTCGGGCGCGTGTGCGTGTATGGTCGGGCGACGTGTGCGTGTTATGGTACGGCAGCGTGTGCGTGTATGGTCGGCGGCAGCGTGTGCGTGTGCCGTGCATGCTCGGCGCGTGTGGCGTGTATGGTCGGGCGCGTGTGCGTGATATGCTCGGGCGCGTGTTGCGTGTGGCGTGTACTGCTCGGGCGCGTGTGCGTGTATGGTCGGGCGCGTGTGGCGCTGTATGCTCGGCGAGTGTGCGTGTATGAGTCGGGCGCGTGTGCGGTGTATGGCTCGGGCGCGGTGCGTGTGTGGGCGTGTGTGGCGTGCATGCTAGGGCTTGTGCGTGTATGGTGCGCGGGCGTGTGGTGTGTGATGGCTCGGCGCGTGTGCGTGTGCTATGCCTCGGCGCGTGTGGTGTATGGTCGGCAGCGTGATGCTGATGGCGAGGGTGTTCGTGTATGGTCGGGCGCGTGTGCGTGTATGGTCGCGGCGTGTGCGTGTATGCTCGGCGCGTGTGCGTGTTGCGTGGAGGTGTGCGTGCATGCTCGGCACGTGTGCGTGTTAATCCTCGGCGCGTGTGGTGTATGCGCTCGGCGCCAGGTGGCGACATGTGCTCGGCCGCGTGTGCGTGGTGTCGGGCGTGCATATGGTCTGGGCGCGTGTGTTTCTCGGCACGTGTGCGTGTATGCTGGCGCGTGTGCGTGTATGTCTGGCGGTGCCCGTGTGCGTGTATCGCTCGTGCGCGTGTGGCGTGTAGTCGGGCAGGCGTGTGGCGTGTATGCTCGGGCGGCGTGTGCGTGTATGTCGGGGCGCTGTGTGCGTGTATGGTAACGGGCGCGTGTGCGTGTATGGGTCGGGCACGTGTGCGTGTATGCTCGGGGCGCGTGTGGGTGCATGTGCTCGGGCGCGTAGTGGCGTGTATGGTCGGCGCGTGTGCGTGTATGCTCGGCGCGCGTTTGCGTGCATGCTCGGGCGCGTGTGCGTGTATGGTGCGGGGGCGCGGTGGGTGTGTATGCTGCGGGCGCGGTGTGCGTGTAATGGTCGGGCGCAGTGTGCGTGTATGCTCGGGCGCGTGTGCGTGTTGGCGTGTATGCTCAGGCGCGTGTGTCGTGTATGGTCGGGCGCGTGTGGCGTGTATGCTCGGCAACGTGTGGCGTGTGATGCTCGGGGCGCGTGTGGCGTGGTTATGCTTGCGGGCGGAGCGTGTGCGTGTAGTGCTCGCGCGAAGGTTGTGCCTGGCATGCTCGGCGCGTGTGCGTGTATGGTCGGCCGTGTGTGTGTGTATGCTCGGCGCTGTGATGCGTGTATGGCTCGGGCGCGTGTGCGTGGTATGGTCGGGCGCGTGTGCGTGTAAAATGCTCGGACGCGTGTTCGTTGTGGTTAATGCTGCGGGCGCGGTGTGCGTGTATGGCGGGCGCGTGTGCGTGTATGCTCGGCGCCGTGTGCGTGTGCGTGCAGTGCTCGGGCAGCAGTGTGCGTGTACGCTCGGCGCGTGTCGTGCGTATGCTCGGGCGCGTGTGGCGTACATGCTGCGGCGCGTGTCGTAGTGTAGGGCCCTATATGTTAGGGGCGCGTATGGCGTGTATGCTCGGGCGCGTGTGCGTGTATGCTCGGGCGCGTGTGCGTGTATGCTCGGGCGCGTGTGCGTGTATGCTCGGGCGCGTGTGCGTGCATGCATACGTGTTTGTCACGAGCGCATTCTGTAATAAAAATTTTGTTCGTCGAAATCAATACCATGACGGCGACGCTTCCTTCGAATGAGTTCGATGCAGAAGACGAACGTATATCCGTGCGTCGGGACTCGTATATACTCTCTTCTGTCACGGCTGGGTTTCTATATAGCTGCAGAGGACCGCCAGCTTGACCGAGCAATAAACAGCTCAATGCAACAAAGGGCGAAGTCCGCAGCTTTTACGTGACATTGCTGCCAGTTGTAGGGGTTGAGCGCGCGTACAGTCCGTAATGTTTAGTCTTACGGCGGTGTACGTGCACATCTCGCAGGTGAATTGATATGCCACTGGGTGAAAATGTAACGCGGAGCACTAATGATTCGTGCAGCAATAATACGCTTGTTTCCTCCAGCAGCATCCAGGCTGTCACGCAATGCGCTCAATTTGGAGAAAATGAATGTCGATTTGCTTTGTTATTGCCTTGAGGCATGCAACATTGCATGACTTGCACATGGGTTGCATGTGTGCCCGGCTTGCTTGCACGGATACGCTGCATAAATAAAGTTGCACTTTAAGTTGATGTAATTTATAGCTTCGTAGTCATATCAGATGGATATACCTTTGTAAGATGGCTGCTTTCTAAAGTGCAAAGCTGCAATATTAAACGTAAATGTTATACACGTAATCTAATCTCACCTGGCAAAATATCATTATCATTCATGGCTTAGTGTGTAAACAATAAAACATACTACCTGTAACGCTCAACATATAAAGGTAATTTCTTATAGAACTAGGAACATGCATGGTAGGAACTGATAGGAACAATTCTTGGAATTATGGCAATTCTGGGAGTGGTCAGGGTCAGGTTTTTTGCCCACGCGAACTAAGTTCTTCGCACGATTCGTTTACGTGATTACACGTGATAAACACGTGATACGTGATACGTGAAAAACACGTGAGGTGATGCATTATTACGTGCACAAATCCCCCGCGGGAGCTTCAATTGTTTGTGATCGCTAGTGGGGGGCTCTAATCTATACTATACTATACTAAACTACACGAAAAACTAACCTCCATAACGCCGTTTTAACACAAATATTACAAAATCTTTCATATCAGAAAAAATGCGCAATTGAATTGATAATATTATTGTACTTCTATTTAGGTGATAGCCTCAGCTCCGGAATCGTAGCAGCGTAGAGTTAGCAAATGGTAGAGATGTTTCGTATATAGCAAAGTAGAGTAGCAGCGTAGAGTCTCGTCAGATAGAGCCGTAGTCGCAGATTAGTTATTGAACTCTGTCTTTATTACTACTCTGTCGAACACACAAATATATACATACTACCAAGAGCTAATAATACCTTATTAGGTATTATTAGCGCTTGATACTACGGCAACCAAGGTATCCATGCCTAGGTACCGCGTCTCGTCTTCCGTTCTCTACATCTTACAAAGTAACTGCCCATGTAATAACTAATATCCAATTGTATGTTTTCCTCTGGCATTTAAATGTTCATTTTTAATCGCAATATTATCGTTTTGACGATTATTTAACTTGAAGATTTAGAATATTTACACGATCGAGAGCAAATACCTCTTGTGTTCTTTAAAAACTGTAAGCAATAATAATATTGAAGACCAAGCTCACGCGTATAATTGCAGGTTTGCGGCTAGTAAGTGTTCAGTATGCTCGCTTAATTTTTCCACCCAGTGTTCGATTTTACATACCGTCTCTCTCGCTCGCTCGTCATCTCTATTTCTTTCTTTCTATCTTTCTTTCTCTGATCATGTCTTAATTCTGTTATATGCAAGCTGGTACGGTGACGACACGACCCACACAGTAAACCTGCATGTGTAAGGTCCAGTGGCGCAAGGGGTTGGGACACAAATTACATATAATTGTCAGTAATCGACATCGGATTTGCGCTCATGTCCGGTATAATCAGTACATGTGTCATTAGCTGTGTAGTTTACTTGTATCTGTTTGCGAAATGAAGTCCAAAAAATGATGGTGCATGACAAAATAATTATTGTAATAGACAACCTTAACATGAGCGGTGGTAGTAGACTGGTACCCGTTCGCCACCTTCACTCCGGCAAGTATCCTTCGCTACACTGACTTGGCTTCGCTACGCTTGTTAGTGTAGCGTGTGGAACTGTCGACCGGGTACCAGTCTACGGTGGTAGCGGTGACGGTGGCGACATCTGTAATTGTGGCCGTATTTGCATGAACGGTTGTTGTTGTCGTGCATGGCAGTGTTAGTGGCCGTGGTAGTGGTTGTGGTCGTGGTAGTGGTAGCAGTAGGGGTAGCGGAAGTGGTAGTGGCAGAGGTAGATGTAGTGACAGTGACACTGGTTAGATGAGATGGTAGTGGTCATGTCGTCGGTCATTTGCTTTGCTTATATCAGTGAATCATTCGCATTCTCCTTGTTCCTCGCGTTCGCCCTGTATTTGACATACTGCTTTGCAGAATATCGTTGGTCTCTATTGCCATAGACTAACCAACTCCCAAATTGGTTTAACTACACGTTCAAGTTCAAAGAGACAAGCTTTGCCTTCCAATATTTCGCGAGTTTTTGTCATTATTATACCATCTTATATCACATTTCGGCCAAAACATTTCTCAAACAAACAATTAAATAAACAAAACAAACTATTAAACATACAATATTTTTCCTCGCTGCATGTGGCCTCTTTTCGGCTGACATGGGTTTTTAGAACGAATTTTTTCTGTTTCGTTTGTTTACTCAATCCACTCCACACTGTTCCAGTTAGTTGTTGTTTTTATTTTTACTTACGGGTTAGAAAGCCTATTATATATATTTTTGTCCTCAAAATTCAGGAGGGGGATTTTTACGTGAACACTACTCCGTGGCGATATGTGTTACCAGAAGTAGATAATAGGGAATATAATAGGAGATATAGAAATAATAGATTCCTTATTATCTACCTCTGATGTTACCCTACACGTGTTAGCTAGGTATGCGATCATCATCCCTAAGACACGCATACTGTAGAGCCGAACAGTGGATCATCGCGCGGTATTTTTGTTATCTCTCCATTGTTTACAAAGGGAGCGACGACGAGGGTAAAGGAGATGGCCTTAATTATTACTCAATGAGCGAGAAATGCGATACTAGAGCATTCTCGGTTTTCCTACCGCTTATTAATTGGAGTCAGTTTCGGATAGTGAAACGCACGAAAATCATTTACAGGTTTATATACCTATCAGAAGTAGATAATAGGGATTCATTATTATCTACTTCTGATACCTATAATAAATTTGCTGCACATATTGCTACCTAGGCGTTTAACTTGTAATTCGCTATACGGATGGATGCAAGGAAATTGTAGCCTACGCGGTTATACAACTGAGTGAGTTGAATGATAGCCACGCTAATTAATTTAGTCACGCAAGCGAAATTCATCTATAATAATTTCGATTCGAACTTTTATTTAAAGCTTGTACTTGGGAACAGAGCAAGCAGTAAGGAAAACGTGAAAAAAGAGTTTGCTAAATTTGATTCTCTAATCGCAGGAATTCCTTTTAGGAAATAGCAGGCACAACCTCGAATAATTGCGTGAGCAGATTGGCGTTGGGGAAAACTAACAACATCAACTAATTAGACTACAAAGATTTTCGTGAAGCAATTCGCACATACGCAATTTATTATTCTTGTTGCTGGCAAATTTTCCCGCTCTCTGTAGACTCAACTATCGTTGTACGTGAAATTGCTGGAATGTCACGTTAGCGCGGTTAGCGTGATGCAACGATGCGAACGGTGTGCAGAAGATGCTGACGTTACTCAACCGCTGCAATCAATCAATCAATCAATCAATCGATCTATCCATCACCTAATCAATCAATCAATCAATCAATCAACCAACCAACGAACCAACCAATCAATCAACCAACCAATCATTAATCAATAAACCATCAATCGATAAAATTTCGTTTCGTGGCATTGTTTATCATAATATACCATTCGGATATATTCGTACGCAATTTACCAGTCGCGCTACACTTTCCTGGTAATCTACAACAAGAATTGCGTTCGTGCTGGAGGCGCCTCTGGCCAATATTGCTACTACTACATCAACTATGCAACGACAGCGTTCGAATGTGCAAACAAGCACTGCGACGAATGGTTTGATGGGGGGAAAGCGCTGCAACCCTGTAACGTGGCTTGATTTCAAAAGACTAGCGTCAGGTTTTGCAAAAACTATCACTATTTTAGATTCTGACAATAATTTTAATTTGAATGAAATGTGATATGTATAAAATTTGCATTTTAATCTGCATACGGAATACGTTTTTAGTTAACGCTGTCTTGCACAGCAACAGTACTCATCTAATTCAACGAGCAGTGTTGTGTATCCGGATGCTATTGCTGTGGTTGTTGTTGCTGCTGCTGCTGCTCCTCCTCCTTCCCCCTCCTCCGCCTCCTCCTCCTCCTACTGCTACCGCTACCGCTATTGCTACTGCTACTGCTACTGCTGCTGCTACTGCTATTGCTACTGCTACTGCTACTGCTGCTGCTACCGCTATTACTACTGCTGCTACTGCTACTGCTACTGTTGCTGCTACTGCCACCACCGTCGCCGCTACTGCTGCAGTTATATAGTTGTTGTTGCTGCTACTATATATGCATTCTCACATTTTATTATTAACGTGAACAGCATATTGAGATTTATGCCGCAATTGCCAATTAAATCGCCATCGACTCTGCTCAAATATTACAAGTTAAAGAGCGCATCGCATATTACCCTTCTTTTTTCTTCCCTTCTCTTCCCTTCCCTCTCACGCGTGACATTTGACCTTTAACATTCTGCTTTGACCTCACGCTATGTTTTAGAATTGCCTTACCCCGTTGTGCACTGCATACGAACGAAGGCCGAGCCTTGTCTCTTGTCCGCATTCTACTACAGTCAAACATGTGTTAGCGGTCACTTCCATAGAACGAACACCTGTCTATAACAGTCACTTATGGCGCTTTTCTTCAGTAACACCCACGTACAAGTTTGCATTCGGCATCGAACCAGTTACATATGAGTTTAAAGCTAACTGAACCAGCGAATAAACATGCCGCTGTAATACACGGGCTACATCTAAGTCTAAGGAATAGATCTATAGACGTGTTTGGTTCCCGCACGTGGACACGACGCAGGGGGCGCCACAGTACCGCCGGGGATTTTCAAACGGCGATGTGCGTAAGTGCTTTGTACATAAGTCCTGCTTTGCGTACGGCTTCTGTTAGCAGTGCTATCAGCACTAGCCTCTGTTGTTCCTCGTTCCACAGCAAGAGCTGCAGGTGATTGTTGCACAGCAAGGGCTACACACCACACACACACACATGCGCGCGCACGCGCACGCGCACGCGCACGCACACGCACACGCACACGCACTCGCACACACACACGCAGGCGCACGCACGCACGCGCACACGCACACACACACACGCACGCACGCATGCACACACACACACGCGGAGAGTGGAGACGCAGAGAGGGTGAGCTGCAGTGATATATAAATATTCAGATAAAATATTGATTGCATAATACACAGAATACATCTATTACATTTAATTCATTCTTTGGTCTTGTGCGACGAAGACACCTGCGGTGGCGTGTGTGTATTTATACATGAGAGGGATGCGACTCGGATGCGATACCCCCTAGAAACTTCGATCTCCCGCTACAGCTATCTAATGTGTCAGAGGCGCTTCCCTCTCCGTCATATTTGTGTGCTCAATGCTAAGAACATGTGTAACGTGACCAGCAAGTCTCGGCGAATCACGTCTAAAATATGCATAACGCGATATAATTAAAATCAGTCTCATTGTGTCGATTGATCCAGTCGTATGCACAACACGGTATTTGCTCAGAGCCCTAATTACTTGCATTTTTCAAAGGACGTCGCTGGCTCGGCTTGCGTGTGAGCGTCGTGCTAATGATGTAATGCGCCATCGGCTAGCGTGCTTCAATTCTGTTTGCGCTTATTTACACGCGATACGCACGGCCCTTTTATGTGTCACGCAGAATTTCAACCACTGCCTTTGATTGTTAGAGGTAAAATAACCACTTTTAACGATTATGTGACGGCGCGCCGACCTTTTACAAAGTCGACTCGGCGTATTGTTCGATTTGCGATAGCGCTAGTTGGGATTCGTGCGGCGGTGCTCGCACGCTCGACAGGCGACGCACGTACGCTCTTCAAAAATTGCTTCGTATTTAATAATTTCGGCGGACAGCATCTAGATTAGACAGCGCTACGTGGTCGTATTTGCATTAGCGCGCGCGGAGAGATCGGCCGTGACGTGAATGACTCTTGGCAAAGACCTTTGTTGCCCGCGTTCGCGTACAAGTCCACGTACCTACCACTCAGCGCCGTGACAAGCATGCCGGCACCCGCGTCACCGGAGATGGCTTATCGTCGATGCGCCGTGAATCGTGTATTAATGTACCGCACTATTAACTACAATGGCCCACAGGGACACGGCTATAATGCCCAGAAATGACTGCGAAATGCACTTCCACGTCGACGAACTATAACGCTATAAGGCACGAGCTGTTTCTTAGGGTTCGGAAAGGCTGGATAGATAAGGGTGGGTGGGGTGGAGGAGGGGAGAATGTCGAAGAGGTGTAGGCTAGGTAAGGCGAGGTAGTATAAACACTGGAAGTGGTGGAAGAGGGGTAGGAGGTGGAGACTAGATAGATAGATAGAAATGCGGCGAAGGAAGTAGAGGATATAAAACAGGTGGAAAGGGTAGAGTAAGGGGAAGCGTTGGAGGAGGGAGAGGAGCGAGGAGAGGGGAAAGCGGAGAGAAGGAGGTAGAGGATATATATGAGGTGGAGGAGGTGATGGTAATGACGCAGAAGGAGAACGCGGAATGGTTAGAAGTGGCGGTGTAGGAAAGGGAGTGAAGAAAGCGGATGAGATAGACATGTTGGAGGGGAAGGGCAGAGGGAAAGCGGATAATGAATGTAGACTGGCGGATGAGAAGGAGAATGGGATGGAGTGAGTTATATATGCTGTGTGTGTGTGTGTGCGTGCGTGCGTGCGTGTGTGTGTGTGCGTTGTCTATGCTGTGTGTGTTTTGTGGTGTGTGTGTGTTTGTGTGCTCGGTGTCGTGTGTGTGGCGTGTGTGGCGTAGAGCTGCGTGATTGCGTGTTTGTTGGCGTGCTGCGTGGTGTGTGCGTGTGTGTTTGTGCGTGTGTGTGTCGCGCGCGCAATTATATATATTATTATATCAAATATCTATTATATATATATGTGTGTGTGTGTGTTGTGTGTGTGTGTGACTGTTGTGTGCGTGCCGTTGCGTGCGTGCGTGTTGTTTTGTTGTGTGTGTGTGTTGGTGTGTTTGTTTGTGCGTGCGTGTGTCGGTGTGCGTGTGTGCGTAAGAGTGCGTGATGCGTGTGTTGCGTTCGCGCGTGTGTTCGGTCGTGTGCGTCTGTGTGTTTGCAGCTGCGCATATATATCATATTAGTGTGGTGTGTGTGTGAAAGTGTGTGTGTGGTGGTGTGTGTTGTGGTGCGTGCGTGCGTGCGGTGCGATGCGTGCGCGTGTG
The DNA here is from genome assembly GCF_000485595.1 of Priapulus caudatus. Lineage (NCBI taxonomy): Eukaryota > Metazoa > Priapulida > Priapulimorpha > Priapulimorphida > Priapulidae > Priapulus > Priapulus caudatus. The sequence goes on along the minus strand of NW_014577305.1, from coordinate 111,979 downwards.
TGCGTGTGTGTGTGTGTGTGTACTTTCTATTGTACGTGTTCCTTACCTGAATAGAAGGAATAGTGCAACGTCAAATGGTCGATATCGATTGGTTTATTATTGACAGCTGCATTAGCTGATCGAAAACATCATGTATTATAAATGATCATCGATCACTGCGGTATTTTTCGTCGGGAATATTTCATGCCTATAGCCATGCACGCACGCAGCACGCACGTAAGCGCGCACGCAGACGCACAACGCCTTGGGTTAGTAACAGAAGCGATATAATTAGTTTTATTCAATGCTGCATGCGCACAGTACATACATACGTGCTAAGGCAAAGAGTGACGTCTGGGTCGTGTGCAAACCGGAATGTTATTTGCCGTTCACGATACTCGACGTCACGATGACGTCACGATAACGCAGACGAACAAACCATAGCGAGCCAGTTCGCGCAGCCGCCACACTTGCGTGACGTAACGAATAAATACGTGCTACGGCTACATCTGAAAGCTGCGAATGCGTTCGTGCAGGATCGCGCGTGCGTATGCCCTGCCGATATTCGTATTTTACAGCGTTGGCTCGTTTTAATGTCGGTAGAATGCCCAGCACCATCGGCGAAAACCACAGTGGCTGACGAGAGAGGAGCGAGAGCGAGAGAGAGAGAGGGCAAGGCCACATTCCAGCGTCGGCATGTGGAACTAGCGACGTAGGAGCCAGGGGCGTGTACTGCTGTCTGGCTTGTGCTATTCGCCAGCTGTGCATTCGCTCGTGACGTGGCACGGTTCAGCGCGCTCCTTTCCGGTAGTCGACCAGAGAGAGAGAGAGAGAGAACGAGCGAGCGAGAGAGAGAGCTACGTACGTACCCTCGGGCGGTGGCTGTTGTTTTGCTTACGTTCGTGCGCGGCGTACCAGTGTCGCTCGCTGATCGGAAAGCCTGTGGCAACCTCACACCGCGTGCGCGGCGTGTCAGCACGGGAGCTCGATTTTGCCACGCCGTCTTTGTCCGCCTACGATCACGCCTGCGCTGCAAGGAACTGTACGCCGCAGCAAAGTTGTTGTACCCAGTCGAAGTATTGACGTGGCGCCGTGCGCATGGAAACTGCCTAGTTAGTTAGCAGGCGTGTGTGCGTGCGTGTGTGGTTGTGCGACGTGATAACTGGATTCTTCGCAGCAGCAGAAAGTATGTCGTGTACTATGTCGCTACACGGCAACGAGCGATCACTACGTCTACGTGCTCAAGCTACAGCAGCGAACCTGCTCGCTTAAGACGGTACGCTGAGAAAGACAAGGGAGGAGAGAAAGAGAGCGAGAGACAGCGGGAGTGTGTGTGAGCGATAAAGAGGAACACGCGGGTGTGCGCTCGAGAGAGGGCGCTGGCGAGAGACAGAGATATACAGAGAGAGAGAGAGAGGGAGACAGCGAGCAGGCGAGCTACTGTACCGTACATAACGCGCGTACACGGCGGCGCGTTGCGTGATGCAATGATGAGGACGCACAGGCAGCACTGCTACCTTTGCGACCTGCCGCGCACACCATGGGCCATGCTGCACGACTTCTCTGAGCCGGTGTGCCGCGGCTGCGTCAACTACGAGGGCGCTGACCGCATAGAGCTCGTGTTGGAAGCGGCCCGCCAGATGAAGCGCGCGCACGGATTCCAGGACACGCGCGCCGTCATGAAACCGCCGCCGAACGGGCCGCGGATGGCCCACGAGAGCGGTGGCGAGGCGTCGACGCTGACCGTGCGCGGAGGGGTGCCGCCGCCGCCGCCCGGCCCGCACGGCGAGCGCTACCACCTGCCGGACACGCGCATCAGGGGCAGCATGATGGATTACCCGCTCACGAGAATGGTCTGCGCGCCGACGAAGGACGATGGCGAGCCGCCGCGCGGCAGTCCGCGGCCGGTCATCCCTCTGCCGATGCACAACGTCAACGGACTGCCTCCGTCCGTCAGACCGAGCTCCCTGCCCGCAGGCAGCGCGCCCGCGAAGCGTCCTGGCGGCGCGAGAGACGACGGTCAAGATGGCGGCTCGGGCCATCCGGCCGCCGAGAGTGTACATAAACGACCAATGCTAGAGCACGAGAGACCCGGAGCGAGGATGACCCCGGGTAGGGAGCATCCAGCTGCCGATGGCCGCTACGGCAAGAAGGAGGTGGGCCGAGCTCAGGTGTTTCAATTTGACCCAGGTACGTGTTCACGCGTCTACCCCCCCCCGGTGTTTATTCCATCCTGGTTAACTCAGGAGATAAACTATGGATAATAAGGATCACGTATTAGTTTACTCCTGATTACATACGTGTCCATCTGTAATGTATACGGTCGTCTACTGATGAAGCTGTCAAGAAGGAGAAGGAGACATAACTCTGGGCCTGGTCGGCCGCCTTTCGCTGTTGCTTTGTCGGCGTTGCCAAGCGGGACAGTTTGATAGGTGAACGGTACAGCCGGAATTCACTGGCGGGTCATTCGGCAGATTGTTATTCCTGAAAACCGAAACGTTTTCGTCGACGAAAACCCGTTAGAATGTTTTCATTCATCTGTTGTTTATGTACATACGATACTTGATCTTTATACGGCCGCGTGACTGTGATGTCACCATCCCCACTGCCCCCGTAGAGGTGCGAATAAAGAGACGCGTCTACCCCCCCCCCGGTGTTTATTCCATCCTGGTTACCCCAGTAGTGAGATAAACTATGGATAATAAGGATCACGTATTAGCTTACTCCTGATTACATACGTGTCCATCTGTAATGTATACGGTCGTCTACTGATGAAGCTCTAGTACTGTAGGCCTCGTTGTCACTGCCAGAGGCACGTTCGCCTGTGGCAGTGTCAATGAGGGCTATAGTGCTAGAGTTACTAATGGGGGTATCTTTTTCCTATTTAACCCCCATCGTCGGTTACACTGCTAGAAGAAGAATGCATTCGTGCGAGGAAAGCAGTGTTTTGCACGTATTTGGCTTTGTGTATGTCGCATGGAAAGGCGTTACGAAGGGTGGCACCTTATTCAAATTTCCTTCGTGTGTCTTTCTTGTTACACCTGAGCATAGCTGTTATTATCATCTGCTGAAGTGGTGCTTTTGTCGTCAGGGGTTGTGTCTAACCTGCCATGGGGTTGTGTCTGACTGAGAAACAGTATCTTACTATTGGTTATCGTTTCAGTTAGTTACAACGGACCAGGAACTCATGCAAGGGCAGTCTAGCAGGTGGGAGTGGAACTTATCAGTTTGTAGTTGACAGCTACATCTTAGTATCTCTTGTTATTTCAGGTGTATACGTATTACCAGGTGTTCATGCAAGGACAGTCCAATAGTAGGGACGGTAGCTATACCCGTGTAGCTCACCACTCCGCCACTGGTAGCGAACGTCTTAAACCGCCTGTGGCGGAACGAATGGCTACACGGGTATAGCTACGGAGAGGGGTACTTGTCAGGGGGCCGTGCCTGCGGTTGAACACGACATTATTTCAGTATCTCTTATTTCAGTCGATTACAGTGGACCCCATGTCGTTACAGTGGACCCGATTACAGGAGTTCACGTGAGAGCGGTTATCATTCGGACACAGCTGACAACTACAGTACTTATCTTAACATCTGTTGTTATTTTAAGTTGGTTACACAGAATCGGGAGTTCTTGGAAGGGCAGTCCAGCAGGGAAGGAGATTCGGTGAGGAGTCGTATCTGCAGTTGCCAACTTTAGCACCTTAGCATCTCTTGGCTGTTTCAGTTGGTTACATTGGACCAGGAGTTCACGTGACAGCGGTCAACAGTCGGACACAGCTGACAGCTACAGTATCCTAACATCTCTCGTTATTTCAGTTGGTTACATTGGACCAGGAGTTCACGTAAGAGCAGTCAACAGTCGGACGCCGCCGGAGTCCAGTGGAATGCTGCAGCAGAACGGTCCGTCGCCGATGGCGGCGCTCATGTCGGTCACGGAGAATCTGCCGCGGCAGGAGTCGCCGGGAAAAGAAGCATCCCTGAACGGGCGGGTGGCGCACGTGCGACACAGTCCGCACTCTCCCGGAAACGCGAGGTCGCGTGTCAACGGTAGCGGCTCGAGCGAGGGCTGCATTCCCGAATCGAGTGCGAGCAGCAGCGGCAGCGGCAGCGGCGGCGGAACAACGACGCTTACGTGCACTCTGTGCCACGAGCGACTAGAAGACACACACTTTGTGCAGTGTCCCTCGATTCCGCACCACAAGTTCTGCTTTCCGTGCTCGCGGGAGAGCATCAAACGGCAGGGCGCCGGCAACGAGGTGTATTGCCCGAGTGGCGAGAAGTGCCCCCTGGTAGGCTCAAACGTGCCGTGGGCTTTCATGCAGGGTGAAATCGCCACGATCCTCGGAGAGGAGGTGAGAGTCAAGAAGGAGAAGGAGACATAACTCTGGGCCTGGTCGGCCGCCTTTCGCTGTTGCTTTGTCGGCGTTGCCAAGCGGGACAGTTTGATAGGTGAACGGTACAGCCGGAATTCACTGGCGGGTCATTCGGCAGATTGTTATTCCTGAAAACCGAAACGTTTTCGTCGACGAAACCCCGTTAGATGTTTTCATTCATCTGTTGTTTATGTACATACGATACTTAATCTTTATACGGCCGCGTGACTGTGATGTCACCATCCCCCACTGCCCCGTAGAGGTGCGAATGAAGAGACGGTCAGGCTTACTTGTTCTCCACCTGTTTACAGTTTTGAGTTTATTCTGGATATTTATCTTTAGATTACTGACGGACGAACTGTGTCATATCGGAGTCTCCCGACTTCATTTCTGCACGCGAGCCTCCTTGTCATTCTCTCTTTGCACCTCTTCTTCCTCCTTCCATCCTCCTCTTCCTTTTCCTTTTTTTCCTCTACCTGCTCTTCCTCCTTCCCCTCCTCCACCTTCCCATCCTCTCCCTCCTTTACCTCCTCTTATCTGAGCTCTACTTACTCCTCTCCCTCTTCCTCCTCCTTTACCTTCTCTTATCTGAGCTCTACTTACTCCTCTCCTTCTTCCTCCTCCTTTTACCTTCTCCCCCTCCTCCTCCTCCTCCTCCTCCCCCTCCTCCCCTCGCCTCCTCGTCCTCCTCCCCTCGCCTCCTCGTCCTCCTCCTCCTCCTCCCCCTCCTCCGCTCGTGTAATGACTACGTCATCTCGCGCCTCGGCGAGCGTGCTGTAGTCGCTGCTGCCGGCAGCTGTGTCCTTCGCTATGAACTGCGTGATGAGTCATCAGCAGATCGTGGAAGTTTTTACGGCGCGCTACAGCGCCGCAGCCGCGTGACGTCACGTCGCCGAGCGCCGATGGAAGATAAACGTGGCGATGGCGGTCGTAAATAGCACGTGTTGGCCGCTTGCAGAATTGTTGGCCGCCCGCCAAAGCGACGTCGCAAACACGTACGCCGCTCCGTGGCCCGCCTTTATAAGGATTAAATAAGCTTGCACTGTTTCTGCGGCAGGAAACGTTGGAAACCGGCGATGTGGCGCGCACACTGGCAGACGATCCGGGAACCAACCGGGATACGAGAACCACGCGACAGTGTTCGTCGTCCGATGAATAATTTTAGTAGTATTGTGTGACGTCACGAGAATCTTTCATGTTGTTATATTTTTGTGGATCTGGATGACGGCGAGGTGATCAGACTGAATAATTTTTTCCCGTTTTATTCCACATGCCGTCTGTGTGTGTGCAGAATAATAATCATGTTTTGAATAAAGTAGGTGTACTGTATTTATATACAGGAGCGTGTTCTTGTCATTCAATCGGCGTTCACCGCTAAGCCGCTGGGTGCATGAGCGCAGGAGTCCGCCTTCACGCAAACTGTACACATTTATTCTCGCTCTTCTCTCCGCTCTCTCTCTCTCTCTCTCTCTCTCTCTCTCTCTCTCTTTCTCCCCCTTCTCTCTCGCGTTCTCTCTCTCTCTCTCTCTCTCTCTCTCTTACTCGTTCGATTTCTCTCTCTCTCTCGCTCCCTCTCTCTTGCTCTTTCCTTATTTCGCTGTATATACAATACAGCATGCATGGTGCGGACGTGTTCCTGTAGCCAGTGATATGGGCCGGCCAATTTTGGAAAGGAAATGGAAAGGTTGAAAGGGCAGCGTATATAGTTGCACATTTATTATAGGCATATCTCGCCGAATGTACTGTTTTAATGCCTTTACCACCCAGGCGTCGTTCGCGTGTGCGCACGTACGTGCATGCGTGCGCGCGTACGTGTGTGCGTGTCCGTCCGTGAAGGGTACGTGAGCAGACGTGCGTGCGACACGAACGCCCGCAGGCTGGCTGACAGGCAGGCAGGCAGGCATGTTTTGTTTGTCTGTAAGCCTGTGTAACGCGTCACCAGAACTGTACGAGTTGAGTGGGTGGGTGAGACGCACCCGCACGAACCTACTGAAAAATGCGATGGTTGAGCCCGCCCGTGCGTGATGATAGGGTGGGGCCGGCCGGATCTGACGTTATTTGGCGTGACACTGCTGACAGGAAATTGAAAACCGGCATGCTTGTCGGCAGTGCCGGTCGTCTGAGTGCACGCACATAGCGGCAGAGCTAGAGTATTAGCAGTGTATGCATGCAGTAACAGCGGCGGCGGCGGCAAAACTGCTGCGTGCCCTGTTGTCTGCCCGCAGCACTACACGCATAGCCGTCTGCGAACACTAGCGCTGCCATGGTTTTTGGATGGCCGCGTTGAGACCGCGCTGTGGAGTATTGATTGCTCCGCATGCGTGCGCGCGTGCGTGCGCGCGTGCACGCTTCGGGGATCTGGCGGCGACTAGCTAGGTTCGCAACACGAGTTCGGATCACGCGGTTGAGCTCTGGTGACAGACTGCCGCGTTGCTAACGAGCTGCTGCTGCTGTCGCTGCTGCTGCTGCTGCTGTTGCTACTGCTGCCGCTGCTGCCGCTGCTGCCGCTGCTGCCGCTGTTGTTGTTGTTGTTGTTGTTGTTGTTGTTGTTGTTGTTGTTGTAGTAGTGGATTGGAGTAATGGTGCTGTTGTTTATGTTGATGCTGTTGTTGTTGTTGTTGTTGTTGTTGTTGTTGTTGTTGTTGTTGTTGTTGCTGCTGCTGCTGCTACTGCGCGTGGGCGTTCGTGGCGATGGGGGCACGCACGTTGCAGGCTGTATAAATTTTAAGGATACTGTAAGGGTTACGGACCGGTAACACTGTAAATGGCATTGCAACATAACTACTCATCAAATTCAATCAAACTCATATCCATTACATACGAGAGATGTCTCTCTACGCTCTCGGCGAAATTCATCGCTAATTAATTGACGGTAAAAATTGTGAATTTATACAAAAACATGCTATTTTTGCTATTTCTCAGAAACAGCAAAGAGTTGGGACCTAAACTTTTAACCATAAGTTGTTCATAATATGAACTAAAAAACGCTCCCTGGAATTTTCTTTAAATGCTTTAATTTAGGAAATAAGTTGAAAAGATGTACACAAATGTGTAGTGAATTTCTAAACGCAACAATTTCGTAAACAAAGAGCCATAACTCATAAAATACATTTTTTTTTTAAATTCCACGGATCCTGTTTTCCTTTGATATGCTAGCATTGAAACGTAACCAAAAATTTTGAATCGGAGTTGCGAGTTTCGAGAAATAGCGCTTGAAAAATCACCTACTTTTACATTTTTAACAACCGAGATATCAGCACTTTTATAAATTTCCCATCATTGAACGCCTGTGTTAAGAATTGACTAGTGCGGGAATTTTGAATTGTTTGGGAGGCGAAATACATCACAATCTACTAATACATAGCTGCCCATGGCTGCGATCTTGCTGCGATCTATCAACTAAAATGGGTAGAAAAATTATGACCACAAATTTGTCTCTAAATCTTGTCTTAAAGGGGCGCGGCTTCGCCGATTCATTTTGAGAAGCCCGATACAGTGAGTGTTGCAGAGCAAAAGCAGAGCAGTTTGTAGAGCGTTGCAGAGAGAGAGAGAGAGAGAGAGAGAGAGACACCCCTCAAGGGCAGAGCAGATATGGGGGGGGGAGGGCTGGGCAGTTTGTAGAGTGTTGCAGAGTCCATCCAATAATGAGTATAGGGCCTATATATGTTACGAAGTTAGGTCTTATCTAGAATTAGATGATGTCGTAGAATCCTTCCAGTCGGGTTTGCATCCATTATATTTCACACCGATTTACAATAATATTATTTTTAATGGGCGGTTACGAATCGGTAAGCGTTTTAGAATAGTCTGGTGCAGTAACTAGAGGAGGTTTATGTTACGTGGTTGGGTCTGTTCCGTCAGCGGTTCTTTTCATTGGTTTGTTTGCATCTAGAATATTTTACACACATTTCGAGGACAGTATTTTGTTAGTGAACAGTTTTTGCTCTAGGCCGATGAAGAATTTCCGACATGAGACATTGAATGTACAACAACAAGAAAATATTATTAGACTTGTAGTTATAACACTTGATACAAATTTAGCTCGTCATGTTCAGGATTGGTCACGGAATTTGTGAGAAGGAATCCCATGGTAGCGTTTATAGATCCAACTTAGCTATACCAGCGGAATAGTTTTCGATGCGCATATGCCGTAGAATTCCCACTGAATCCTGAGTATATATATATTCGCAGGAGATGCATGCCTGCTACAGTATTGATTTCTTCACTTACAAGCACAACTACATTAGATTCTGTCTGTACGTCAGTGATGAAACTAGAACATAAATAGTTTGAGGATAAATGTTACTAGCCAGCTATCCGTCGATCGTAAACCCGTTGAACAGCTTTATGCACAATAGCCTGTAGATCTCACTGCGGTAGCCATTGCTGCGTGCTTATGTCATGATTTTCAATTTTGCGTGCAAATATTCAATGTTAATCTTATTGACCATGCGTAGTTTTCTTATTCATGGAGCACACTGTAGTCTTAAAGAGTGTGTAATGTTGAGAAGATGATAAATTTATGATATATGTAAATTACACGATAGGCGGTTAGGTAAATGCATGAAATTCGCGCTTTTGCCAGGAATGCTGCTTCAACTGAAGCAGCGGGTTGCCATAGTTCAACTTCCAGTGTTTTTGCAAGTACGTTTTCTGTTTTCGTACTATTTTCGATTTTAACTATTTATTTGCAGTAACATTAGAACTGACATATTCGACAGCACCATCTTGTGATGACGTTACAGATGGTTTCCTCGTTGCGATAATATTCGCTGGGTGATGATTATTGCCAATTTATGGACTATGACCCCTTCAGGCCCTACGTGTTATAATTAATACTTCTACACTCATACTCAGTAGTAACAGTACAGAACGTATCAATATACTCTCTAAACCTTTAATATATTAGGATAATGGCCATCAAATTTTTAACAATTTAAGAAGAAACCGGTAAGAGTAATGATATTTTGATAATCATCATCATTATTTTATCACGATTACCGCCATGTTCAAGCTATCGGACATTTGAGGCGCAAAGCAACCATCCATGGCGACACCCCGAGTCGTACGTGCACATAGGTCATAATCTACGTTTCTATCTTCACTGGCGTTGTCGATCATGTCACGTCTATACAGCGCATCCGCTTTAAGATTCTTGCGGACAAGCGTTCCATGTCTTGCATACAACATGGCACTATATCAGGGTTTTTTGTCAAGGGCATATGCCGTTTGAATTCTGATACCGGCTTATCAGTCCAGGAAATTAAAAATAGAATAAAACCAGTACTGCAGACTGATTCCAAAAGTGCCTGTGGCCGAGACCGTGAGGTTGATTCTCAATAAGGCGGTGTAAAAAGACAACTCTACTAGGACTAACTGAACTAGCTCTAGCTATGTAACCCCTTAGTTTCGCTACAGGCGAGTGGAACAAGCTGCGTAACCGAACGAAGTGCGACGTGTAGGTAGAGGCCTATACTAAACGAGGCACCGTAACCTTTACCCCAGTGTTCCGATGAGCCGCATGAACATGAGAAAATCACTGCCGGTGTCGCCCTGCTGATTTGCACGTGTAATTAGTTACGGGGCAATACACGATGTATATGGGATACAGTAAAAGCCGTATGCGCGCTGTTTGTTCGGCCACGGCTTAGCTGCAGTTGTGTTTATACGGGCACAGATTCGACCTAACAACACCCTCTCCTCGCTTATCGGGAGCGACGCTGGAGTATCCCAAGTAGAGTGGCTTAACTGAAAGAATTAGACGATAAAGTTTGATAGCCGGTGTTTACTTATGCGTGTATCTACGTGGACTGACATTCAAGCTGGTGCGTTTATCGACGCGTCGTTATCATTTGACAGCGCTGATCGATGTTCGAACTCAACTGTCAATGTACGCTCACCGTTATATTACTCGACCATTTTAAATGGATACACGACGTGTCATTAAACCCACGTCTCTGTATTTCGAACAGTACTTACCGCATTTTCATTTCAGTTTTTTTTAGTGGGAGATTAATCTGTCGTCAGCGTAAACTGCTGCACATAGGCACGTATACCTTCTCCATTCGCGTACTAACGTCACCGGCAATATAGTATGTGGAGATCTGATGGGGGGGGGGGGTCATTGTCAGTAACAACATAAATAGTTATGACGTCATGAATCTAAAGCGTTATAAATTAAAAAAAGAAGTGTCGTGCAAAAATTATGAAATTTTTAGACTCATGATAGTCATATATATATTTATGATGTTCCTGACAGCGGCCGCCAGGAGTGAATTATACCTACGCAACTACCTACCAGTCCTACCCATTAGGTTACCCTACTTATACCCCTACACCTTACTTTACCTATTATTTATTTACTCTATACAGAGATAAATATATGTTATGTGTAGTTAGTTTAAGCCGGCTTCCTTATATGTGCTACCAGCTACTGGCATTGAAGTAACATGGTTTGTGACAAGGTAATTAAGTAGACTGAAAAACAAACATTTTAGATAGCAGACATGTCGGTTACAGACATGGAACCCTTGACGTGGCCTAACATCATCATGTAGTAGGCCTAGTAGTTATAAAGTATAATGTTGTAGTAGTTAGTTGGGAAGTATAATACCACAAGACAAAAATGATGCAGGTGTATATAATACAAGGAATACATGAACAGTGCTACACGTTATTGTGATGCTTGGGGACTCGGTAATAGAACTACAGAAATACAGGTTACACTTTACATGCATTAAACAAGTATTGGGTGCATAACGAGATTTCTCTATGGTAAAGTACTTTTATCAACATCATCGCAACGCCCATTTATGACACATGCCCCTGATTTTTGTTCTGCTACATCAAATAAAATTGAAAATTAAATCCGTATTGCCTTGAAATGCGACCCGCACACACAGCCAACCACCGTTAGCACATAAGCTTTTGCTATAACCGAATTAATAACAATCTACTGTAATGGCTGTCACGATAGTGGGTGTGGCAGATCATGGGTGTAAAAGATTATGGGATTTACATCCGCGTTAGATTTGACGTTTAGGGAGCTCTAACAAATAACAAATCATTAGTCTATTGGTTAGGTAGGCTATATGATGTGCTAATAAGACATTTAATAATAATAGACGTTTATTAAGTGTTAAAGGAGGTGTGGTTTGTACACTGGGAGGCAATTCAATTTTGGCGCGGGGGGGGGGGGGGCTTACTGCAAAGCGCCCTACGTACAACAAAATTATCAAAATCCTCCGGAAAGTCCCATGCAGGGAAGGCTCCAGGGATCAGTTGAGACAAACACGTGGAAACACTGCTAAAGTAACTATAAAGTATTATATATGTGTGTGTGTGTGTGTGTATACACACACGCACACGCACACGCACACGCACACGCACACGCACACGCACACACACGCACGCACGCACGAACGCACGCGCACGCACGCACGAACGCACGCGCACGCACGCACGCACACACAGCGCGCACGCAACAGTTCTTGTGTTGCCTGCTTTATGCTTGCTTGCTCTTTGTATTTTCTGCATGCCTTCATGCATTCCTGCGTCACGTAATTATTTGCACAGACAGTAGATACGCGCCGGCTCGAGATCTCGTACGTGCGGTTTCTAGCTACGTCTCTAATACTCGCTTCAGCCATTTCCCGAATTTTACTGCAAGCTGATGCTGCTTCATGCGCGGGGCATGTTCCGATAAAGCAAAAGTTCACTGTGATTTCGCATCATTTGCGTATTCTTGTGAAATCCCGATGCACGCGCGCGCGCGCTAAATCCGGAACGCATCCGTATCGAAGAACTCCGTACGGTTTCGGGGAAGCTTATTACCGTATACAAGCTGTGGAGGGAGTAGCGCGGGTAGATATTGTCCGGGCGCCTCCGGGGCGTGCATTTGCGTCTAAACGGCTGACTGAGCGTTCAATCATGACCGTGAGCAGAAGCGTCACAGCGCCCCCGGGCGACAGCGGCGGGCCGGGGCGAGGCAGACGCGTAAATAACAAGCGAACGTGTTTACGCGCAAAAGAAACGCGGTGGGCGAGGCTTTACCGCAGGGAACGGTCGCGCTCACTCGGTTTAGCGGCCAGGACGCCTGTGCGTGTAAGCGTAATTTGGCAAGCAAGCGAGTCGGTTCCGGCATAGATATATAGACTTACGTGCAGACACGTACGTTGCACTGCTACTAGGTCATACCACCACGTACGCATGTCACATTTCTCGGCCGTTTTTGCCACTTCGGTTGCTAACACATAACTACATACCTATACTTTACATTGAAACAATTTCCATATGAAATATAGCCTTATATCACACGCAGGCAGGCAGGCACGCACGCACGCAAGCACGCACTCACACACGTACGCGCGTGCGCGCGCGCACACACACACACACACACACACACACACACACACACACACACACACACACACACACACACACACACACACACACACACACGCGCGCGCGCG
>NW_014577305.1:97956-99143 GCF_000485595.1 Priapulus caudatus | reverse complement strand
GCGCGCACACACACACACACACACATGCTAACGTGTACACGAACGCACAGACCCGATCACATAACCTCCCCTCCACTTCGTGGGCGGAGGTAAAAATAAGATAGCATGTAAGAGTATTATTAGAGGTCACACACACACACACACACACACACACACACGCGCGCGCGCGCGCACACACACACAGTCACACACACGCGCACACATTCGTTTCTATCCCCAGTATTCGATGTTTATGGGTGATTGTAATGCGCGTGTGAATTGCGTATGTACATGCACTTTTCACTACATTGTCATTCTGCGACAACAACCAGTGGTAACTCGATCGGACCACCATATGATGACCCCAACAAACGATAAAATTGTGTCATTCCCATTTACAATCTCATAGTCATCAGGACAGGAGTACATGAATAGAGTTCATGCTCTCCCGAGTATAGTCACCGTGTGGCAGAATCGTTGACTGCACGAAAAATACACGAATTCTTGTGAGTAATAATACTTTTGTGTTTGTATCTGTTGTTGTAGAAGATTACGGTCACAGGTGGGCTATACACACCACCAGTATCACGTGTATAGAGAAGGAAAACAGAATATTAGCGGTGCTAAGGCCGGTATAACAATGTATCTTATATATTATGCTCCCGCGAGTATATGAATGATATCTCCGCGTTATTATCCGACAGATTTTCTCGCTAAACGAGGGGCACGGACTAGAGACTTTATCTAACAACTGTCTACTGACAAACTGTATATTTGACGGTAGTTTCCCGTGTATTACATCTGTTGGCAAATCGTATACGTGGTCAAATCCCGAATAGATTTTTCAGCAGGATTATGCCCCTTAAAAGCGACGGCAGGTGTGTTTTGTTTCATAAAACAACATCGAATGATTGCTAACACATGAGAAGAAGTTTGGATCTTAGTCGCACACACTACACTGTATATAGCTCACATCAAGCAACACCGATCACATCAAACTGGATACATACACAGGCAAGCTGCCTACACCAAGGCTGATATGCACACACACACCCACTAACACACACACACACACACACACCATATATATATATACACGCACAAAAACACACACACACAGAGACACACACACACACAAACACACACACACACACACACACACACACACACACACACACACACACACACACACACACACACACACACAC
>NW_014577305.1:92440-96828 GCF_000485595.1 Priapulus caudatus | reverse complement strand
CACACACACACACACACCACACACATATATATATAATCAATATATATAAATATAATATAATATGCGTATGGCATGGATGGAATGGATGGACTGTGGATGGATAGGATGGATAGATGGCATGGATGCGTAGGAGATGATGGATGGATGGATGGAAGGGATGGATGGATGGATGGATGGATGGATGATGATGGATGGATGGATGGATGGAAGGAAGGAAAGGAGGTGGTGGAATGGTCATGCTGCATTGATGGATGGTGATTGGATGGATGGTATGGATGGATGGATGGGATGGATGGATGGATGGAATCGGTGGATGATGGCAGGCATGGCATGGATGGCTATGGTGGATGGATGATGATGATGGATGCGATGGCATGAATGAATGGATGCGATGCGATGGATGATGCGTGCGTGCGTGCGTGCGTGCGTGCGTGCGTGCGTGCGTGCGAGTGTGTATGTGCGCGTGTGCGCATGCGTGTGCGTGTGTGTTTATGTTTAACACATCTAGGCCTATAGCTTCGATATCAGATTCTTATGAAGATGGTATGGGGTGTGGCGTTGTTCGCATACCATATACCTGATATAATGTTTATCCGGGTGTTTTGACGTCACTATATCTTCGACTACCCGCTAAGCTGCATATAACAACAGTTGGGAATTTTTAATACAGCTCATGCTTTGACCCAAAGCCGAGATTAGGAAGTCATTTGAGATACCATATGTGCCGTAGGTATTCGGCAAACTTCGTTGTGTACGCCGCTCTTCTTTATCACCTGCGGCTGTATGACGAAGGTTTCTTTATATATACGCCTATACATATATACGCCTTGCCTTTACTGCGCCATTTATGCCGGCCTGATCCGCCTAAACTGACTGAGTCGGTAAGGAATAATAAGGAATAATTATAATATTTAATAATAAGGGATAATTAAGGAAGTATAACTATAATTACTTCCTTTGCTATTCTACAATCACTGGCGCCCACAGGTCTTAAGAAAGTAGAAGCACAGAAGGATATAAAATCCTCAGTGATAATAAAAAGCAAGCGCTGTAGGCGCGCTGCATGCTAGGGGGGTCTGGGGGCATGCCCCTCCCCCCTGAAAATTTTTGAATGGTAGACTTCTGGAGATGCAATTTGGTGAGTCTTGCGAGAGAGATTTAGGAACAACATTTTTTAACCCAAAATTTACTGGAAGCACTGTGCTTCTAGTGCTACTATCTGCGGGCGCCACTGCTACAATGCAATGTATGACAGAATCAATGCGAAGCAGACAGCGCCTAAACATTATTACAGGTTCGCGAAATTTCGTGCAAGTTCATATCATCATATCCGATATTTTCATCCGTGATTTATAAACGTGATTTATATCGTGATTATTAGACGATAAAGAGTCATGAAGTAAATATATTAATTTATAATAACCGCATGAATTTATAATAACTACTTGGGAATTTGGATTGTTTATTGTTTATAATATAATTGTTTAAATTGGATATCTCCAATGCCGTCACTATTTTGGTACTTTGATACAAGCAAGAGTGTATAAAGAAGGATACTTATAGGCCTACTTTTTAATACTTTTTGTCTTCTTTATACGCTCTTGATACAAGGTTGCGCTCAACTTTCGGAGTCCGTGTAAGCTGGTGGTGCCACCACGCGGAGACTGTTCTATTTGGAAATAGCGATGACGCTTACAGCAGAACGTCGAGTTTCTAATTACCACGGTTTCATTTCTTGTGCAGCCAGAACTGGTTGAAAACTGGTTGGGTTATATAGCATTTTATTAAAACAGCGTACACTTAGCTAACTTTGTAGAGCTGTATAGCCATCTATTACCATCTATATCCAGATGAGACGGGATACTAGAGAAGCGTTGCCGAAAGAAGGTGTTGACCCGAAGTGCTGAGCGCAGATCTTGCGCGCAGTTCCGCGGCAAGGCGCACGCGACCGCGGGAACGTCCTACGACAGTATGCAGCGCTGGCAGCTATGGATCCGTGCGCCGAATGCTTACGCCGGCGCACGCATCCATAGCTGCCAGCGCTGCATACTGTCGTAGGACGTTCCCGCGGTCGCGTGCGCCTTGCCGCGGAACTGCGCGCAAGATCTGCGCTTAGCACTTCGGGTCAACACCTTCTTTCGGCAACGCTTCTCAAGTATCCCGTCTCCGTGGTGCTGTAATAACGGGAGTTTTTTGTTCACATTGTAGAATATATGCGTGTATTGCGTAGCGTTGACTGGCGTGAGTTGAGGCATACGATATATACGAATCGTGTCGTCGCTCATCTGTAATAATTACGTTAGTTTCAATTGTCACTCTAATCTGCTATTGTATCTGCTGCATAGTTACCCCCCCACTCCTCAGTCAACATAAGATGTCAACAGTGGTGGCGGAAGTCTGCCTAAACTGTGAACGGTGTCGAGCTATGAACGGGTAAGGTGTTCCGTAAGAATTCACGTGAAATGCCGACGAGTGCGCCGACAGTCGGACGGGCCCAAGGAGTAGAAGAACATGAGTCCCAATAAAACATGTGCCTCGTACTCGTTGATTCTACAGGCACTAGGCTAATATATGATATGGATATCTAACACGATCCCAAGCGAGCATCGATTGGTACTCCACACCTACGAATACTTCTATTACTACAAAGTACATGTTACAATAAGTACTAGTAAGGGACTACTAAGTACTACTAAAGTACCAGGACTACTACAGTATACTGATATAGGACTAGTTGCTAAGTAGTTGACTACCTAGGAGCTGACTAATGACCAACTGGTAGTTACCGGGTACATTTAGTAAGTTAGTAACTATTAGTAATGACAAGCTCCTGTTAGCTGTTACTAGTACTCCACTAAATATAATAAAATATAATCGCTAACTGAAAGACGATCTATTTGACTACCAACTGCTTCCTGTTTCTATCGCTAGGCCTACTGTCTTTGCACTATTTTGCCGAGTGTTTGCAATGTGTAAATGCGTTCGAATCCTACGTCCAACGTACGCTGCCGGGTGCCATTAGCTCTTCGCGGCGGCGACTGTTGCAACGCTTTACACTGAAATAGTATAGCAGGTAGGAAAGCGGTGCTGCCAAAATTCGCTCGGACGTCACTTCAATTTGAATTCGACAGCGACGAACACACATTCAAAGCTTCCATCTTGTGTTTCTTCATTGACCAACAGTATTCATTGTGGTAGAAAATACCTAATGGATCTTGTTCGTAACCGAGCTGGTGTCATGCGAAATCACAGAAAAGACTGAGCGAAATTCTCTGCGCGGGATCGCAGAACTTGCCAAGTATGGAACATGGCGCTGTCGCAGCCGCCAACACTGCAACGTTCTTGCAACGTTCAATGGCCGAGGCCTCGGCTACGGGAGTTGCAGAAGCGCATAGCGCCGCCTGTGCGGCCGCCTATGAGCCCATAGACTTGGCATCGGTATCCACCTCTCGGCTTGCTTAGTCACTCGAGGGTAATCGAGGAGAGGCGGAGTTGGAGTGGAGTCGCCGTCGAGATGCCTTTGGCCTTGCAGCGATTCCATTAGACTGACGGGCCAATGGGTTCAGCGAACGCGAAGATTTCGATGAGTCTTTCGGTGAGTTTTCGCGTGAGACCCCCAGCTAAGGCTCGATGTATACGAACAAGGAGCATTATGTTGTTAATACACCAAGGGAACACGGTTCCACGGCCGAAATGTTGCCCGGCTGTGGGCCCACCATAACTTGTGGACTGTTCGCTGGCAGGCTATGGATGCGTGCGGCCGGGGCGTAGAGAAAGATTCGCGCGGGCGCGACGAGATCCATAGGCTGGGCCAGCGGCTGACTACTTCAGTAGGACGAGTTCCCGCGAGAGGGTCGCGATGGCGGCCGTAGCGCGGTAACTGCGCGGCAAGATCTGCGCTCGCAGCACGTTCGGGGTCAACACGGCTTCTTTTCGGCCACGGGTGCTCCTAATATCCGGGCTCATCTTGGATATAGATGGGTAATAGTGGCTATACAGCGCTCTGCAAACAGTTAGCTAGTGTAACGCTGTTAATAAAATGCCTAATGTGAACCGAACGCGAGGTTGTTCAGAGAAGTTCTGGGGGTTTAGGAGACGAAGGAATGAAACGTCGGATGGGGGGGGGAGAAGGGGGAGGGGTAATTGTAAGAAACTCGAGGCGTTCTGTCTGTAAGCGTCATCGCTCACTGTTCCCAATGTAGAAACACAGTCTCCGGGGTGGCCACCACAGCTTACACGGACTCCGCAACATTGATGCGCAACCTCTGTATCAAGAGGCGTATAAAGAAGACAAAAAGTATTAAAAAGTAGCGAGGCTATAAGTAGGGAAATCGCGTGGCTTTATGCGGACTCTTGCGTTGGAATGATCGCAAGACTACCAAAATGAG
>NW_014577305.1:90137-92415 GCF_000485595.1 Priapulus caudatus | reverse complement strand
AAAGCGCGCCTAGTAACGAACAAAGAATTGGCAGCTTTTCTAGCCAGGCTCTACCTAACTGGGTAGTGCGATCCCTCGTGGAATGCGCAGAACTGCCGATAAGAGCGAAAAGCCGGCTTCCTCCTCTCCTGAAAGGACCGGAATACTTGCGTTGGGTAGAAGGCAGCGAGATTGCAAAAGTGGCCGCTACGCGGCGTTTGAGCGCTTCGCGCGGATATCCGGCTGCAGATCGTCCAGTACAAGTACAAACTGCATGCAGTGCCCCTTCTTACACTCAGGATAATTGAGCCAGAGCGAGAGCGCCATCTGTCGTGGAGTTTGGTACAAGTAGCGAGCACCAAGAACCGTCCGGTGTTTTCTACACGCACTGCATTACGGAAATTCCGCCTATACTAGAAAGAAATATGAAAGGCTAGAATCAGCTGGAGACTACGTGCAATTCTCGGATGAGTGACAGGACGCATGACGCAATCACGCGTCTCCAGAATCTTGCGTGGGAGCCGAGCACCGACGATATACGCATTCATATTCATATCACGATATTGAGTAATGTGTAAATAAATAAATAAATAAATAAATAAACGAACGAACGAACGAACGAACGAACGAACGAACGAACGAACGAACGAACGAACGGACGGGTGGGCGAACGAAGAAAGGGATAGACGAAGAAAGGAAAGAATAAGTGAATGAATGAATGAATGAATGAATAAATGAATGAATGAATGAATGAATGAATGAATAGGTAAATATTTCATTTTTATTTATTAATAGAGTAAATAATTATTCATTTATTGACTGTTTGTTAGCGGGGCGACATCGGTGAAGGAAAGTGCGGATATAGGCTAATTGAAGTAAAGCCGAGAAGAAGATGCAAGAAGGGAACCTCACAATGTGATTTGCGTTTAGCGTAAACCTGTCCTCCTAATTAGCCACAAATATACTATATACATGGTATCAAGGGCTTGGTATGCTTGGTATGGTATGCTATGCTTGGTATTGTATGCTTGGTATGGTATGCTTAATACTTAGTACTTGATACTTAATACGATATTGATGGTATTTATGATACTATAATTATATTTGAATATTATTGTGTTACAAATGAAACAAGTGCATTTATGACCTCGTTGACCTGCCGATCATCGTACAGGTGTAGCCAGATATAATTTACGCCACTCAGTTTCAGATATAATTATAAAGCACCCATACATGCATGAATCACTTGGCCATTCGTTCACCTTATTTACAACTGGTTTTGTCACGTGATCACGGGCCTCTCTCTCGCGAGATCCGCGACGTTCATTTGACACGTAGACACGTAAACGCGAGGTACCTTGGTGAAGACCACTGGTGAACTTTCTACATGTGAACACTTACAATACACATGATAATGAAAACTAATGTAAGTACATGGTACAGCTATAGATATATCGTCGAATTAGAAATATGTTAAATTAGTCAATAAGTAGGTTTTAGGTGTTTAACATCGTTTTCTGTGGAGTCAATGTTTAGAGGAACTGCCTGAAAAAACTACATTTGTAATATTAATGTGTTTATGTAATGTAAACTTGATTATAGTAATATTAGGGAGATGACACCGTTGTTGATTTACTGGAATGTTTTCCGTGAGTAACGAAGTACAATGTATTTGCTATAACCATGTATGGGAGCATGCCCTGTGCTTTCAAATGTGCTCCAAATTCAATGTTTTAATATGTAATAAATCTGTAGCAATTGTAAATTGCATAGATATGCATATGTTAAGTTGCCTACTATTGTCTTGCATGAGTAAGTAACACTGATACTAACCAACAAATTGTATTTTGTAATTAAGTTCTATAGAATTAAAGTAGTTTCCATGAGTGCACGCATGCAAGAACGCATGCACGCACGCATGCACGCATTTATGGTAAAAGTCTGCTCTGGGTTTCTACGATTATCGATATGTTGCATGTGCTAGATAGACTGTGTGGTATAGTGTGATGTAATGTATGCTGACCATTAGGAGGTTTTCTGTGAGCATAAATGTATGCTCGAACTAATTTAGATTAATGCTGACATTCGAAGAGTTGATTTACGAACGAAATTTTAGGATAATTTTTGTTCGTAACTTAGCGGTGCTTTGTGTAGTATGACGACTGACTCAATGTACATGGTACTAATATTAGAAAGAACGAGAGAGAGAGAGAGAGAGAGAGAGAGAGAGAGAGAGAGAGAGAGAGAGAGAGAGAGAGACGAAGTGGTTTAAAACTTGCATTTATTATTTTATTGTATA
>NW_014577305.1:85868-90127 GCF_000485595.1 Priapulus caudatus | reverse complement strand
AGAGAGAGAGAGAGAGAGAGAGAGAGAGAGAGAGAGAGCGAGAGAGAGAGGGTGAGAGACTGACAGCGAGAGAGAGGGGTAGAGGGCAAGAGGGCGAGAGTGAGAGAGAGAGAGAGAGAGAGAGAGAGAGACGAAGTGGTTTAAAACTTGCATTTATTATTTTATTGTATATTATTGTGTATTATACACAAAGGAGCATTCATGATTTAGTTAGCCTGCCAGTATGTTCAACATAGACATCATAGTGCATATCTGAGTAAATGCCACCTAGTGTGAGAAATAATCATAAAGCCGCCATATATAAATAAATCGTCATTGGAATACCTTTGCCACGCCGTGACGGGCTTCTCTCTCATGAGATATCTTATGCTCAAAATACACGGGGTACGAAGCCATATTCTCTCTGTGTTTTGGCGTGGAAGATTCCAACTTAAGTGTGCGCGATAGATTTAAGGTCCTAGCTTTCCGGTTATAATTTACAATACATATTTTTACACAATTAAAGCTTCTGTCGCTGCTACGATTTATTCTTAATTCACGTCATTCACTCGTTTAATTTAATATTTATACATAATAACGATAAATAAAATTCAACCTGGTTACAACAAAAGAACATGGAATTGCCATTTGTATCATTAACCCTAACTATACCCATAATGCTAATATATCCCTAACCTAGACCTAGACCTAGATATAGTAAAAATGTGGGCCAGGTTCAGATGTCCCTAGTCTAGCTGTGCCTTATAATGAAGGGCTTCTGATAGAGTATTAGATTAATCTTCTAATATAGTATTAGGTATGTTATTCTGGTGGAGAAAGGAAGTGGTAGTAGTTGTTGGTTCTCTTAGCTTTGCGGAACACAGATACACACACACACACACACACACACACACACACACACACACACACACACACACACACACACACCACACACCACACACGCACACACACACTTATAAGTCAACAGAGCAAACATCTTGTAATCCGGTTAATCAGGATAACCTGCATACCTAAACTAATTCAATTTACCATATTCACGCTTTACAAACTTACATTATAATTAGATAACGCTGTATGGTTATGGTAATAAATACTTGGCCATGAGGTGGAATCGACGGTAGAGTCTATCCACGTTCGCATCAAACGCACATTGAATCCATGTACACCAAATGTGATTTTCAGTGTCAATCGCCAGGCTGGAGGACACGGAGAATTCTCACATTTTCGACGCAACGTCGTGAAACGATTGAGAGGTTACCGATCTGCAGTTGAACATATTAAGAAGTGCACAGAGCTACACGTGGGTATTACTGTACGATAGCACGCACAGTCTCTATATATATCTGCTGGTGTTTTGTAGCATTAATGACATGTTGCATATATTCGATTGTGTGGTATATATAGTATTATCAAACGTACGCTGACTAATGGGAGGATTTTGTTATGAGAATCAAAGCAAGTGTAGATTAATTTGGATTAATTTATTTACGAAAGCAATTTTAGAATCATATTTGTACTTGGCTGTGTCTCGTATAGTATGTTGACCGACCACTCGTACAAGATGATCATATTAGGGAAAGAGAGATAAGGGGCAGAAAGAGAGAGAGAGAGAGAGAAAGAGAGATAGATAGATAGATAGACATGGTATAGAGATGCAGAGAGATGGGGAGAGAGTGCGCGTGCGCGCGAAAGAGAAATTGGGGAGAGAGACAGATGGCGAGATACAGATAGATGGGGGATAGACGGAGAGAGAAAGGTAGATAGAGATAGAGAGCGAGAGTTGGTTTAATAACTCGTATTAAAGTAAAAGGGACTTTATTATCGCTGTACCCTGCCAGCATGTGCAACATAACCGTGGTTGCGCATATGTAAATATATGATCTCCTGCCGCCATCTAGTGTGAGGAATAATTATAAAGCCCGTATATATATAAATTATATTCGAAAAATGCACTAAAATTAATGCCGTGTGTTAATTTCAAACAATTACAACAATATGTCGTATAATGAAAATCTGTGTGTGTTACAGCTCGATTTAGTGCTCTAGTTTCCATACTCACCAACAATCACATTTGTTTTTCAGTGCGAATCGCCTCGCTGTAACCAGATGAATAGGGCCTATAGGGACTAGAGAGGACACGGAGAATCGACACGATT
Organism: Priapulus caudatus; assembly: GCF_000485595.1. NCBI lineage: Eukaryota > Metazoa > Priapulida > Priapulimorpha > Priapulimorphida > Priapulidae > Priapulus > Priapulus caudatus. Next base: position 87,971 of record NW_014577305.1, on the reverse strand, counting down.
TTGAAGCGACATCGAGCAGCAATTGAGTGGTTACCGATCTCTAGTTAAACATACCAACAGGAGCCATTGCGAAAAATTAACGAAAATTACGTAAATTATTAAAAACAGATCATTCGTTTTCATTCACTCCTGATACCAAGAGGCGTACACTGTTCTCAGCAGAAGTTTTCACTAAGTTTTCACAGGTACGATATTAGGGAAGATCACATCAATAACCTAACTCCCTAATCGGTTCGATTCACCTATTTTTTTATATGCGCGAACATATCAACAACCTGATTATCGCGTAAACCAATAGTTAACTGTATTCTATTTACAAAGAGTTGTTATATGTATTTCTTACATTTTCATTATTTAAATATTATTAGTGGATAGATTTGTTAAAGTACAGCATGAAACAGGTAATATAGTGGTCGTAAAACAAATTGTGTAAAAAAAAACATAGCAAATTAGCTTTTTACAAACAAGTATCGTTACAATTATTCGCTGGCATGTCATGTTTCTGCACATGTAATGTGTTCACACGTCTATATCGTCGTTTACGATTGAACTGTTTTGTAATAAATATACTCTAACTAAAATTTCCGTGGTGTTTATTATTTACTAAAATCGCTTTACATGATTCAGGAAAATGTATATTGCCGTGAATCACTGGTTGCGGTGGTGGGGATCGAACTCCACATGTAGAGCAAAATAAAGTAGAGCAGTAGAGCAGTAGAATAGTGTGTAGAGCAGTAGAGTAGAGTACAGAGTAGTAGAGCAGTAGAGTACAGTGCAGTAGAGCAGAGTAGGAGTTGTTGTTGTTGTTGTTGTTGTTGTTGTAGGAGTTTTTGTTGCGTGGACCTTGACCCTGATCTTGACCGTGACATTGTCCTTGACCGTGGCCTCGACCAATTTTCCCATTTTAAAATTTTCCGTGGCCTTGAGTTCAAGGCCATTACATTTTACAATTTCTACAATTTTCCGTGGCCTTGAGCTCAAGGCCATGGCCTTGGGCTCAAGGCCATTACATTTTCCAATTTTAAAATGTCTACATATCTAGGCCAAGGCCATAGCCTTGAGCTCAAGGCCATATCCTTGAGCCATTTTTAAAATGTTTACATCACTCGATTACAGTCATGGTCATGGTCAAGTTGTGTTTACATTTCGCCTAACATCTCGAAAATATCTTTCCGTAGTAATTGACAAGATTTGAACCCGGAATTATTGAGTACCAGCCCAGCACGATACGCTTGTACCCAAACTCACCATTTCTGATATGGTCGGATCGAATCTATGTGTTACATTTGGCTTAACAACAGTTAACAGAAAATATTTTACTCTGTTCCCCGGCAAGAATTGAACTCACGACTACTGACTACCAGTCCATCACGTTATGCGCTCACACAAACGTACCATTTTAAGTTTTCGATCTTAGATGTGTGTGTTACGTTTTCGTTCATTAACAAGAAATGATAAGACTTAATTCATCGCCTAGCATATATTTCAACGCGGATATTTTTATTTATAAACGGAATAGAACTCATTGTGCAGTTCTTTCCGTTCAAATCATCCATGATGGCGATGGGTAGAGATGTGCTACATTTAGAATGCTGCGAGATTAAATATATACAGTCGATCGGTGCTGATGAATCTAACCGATATCTGTTAAATCAAGTTATCGAGTTCACTGAGTAAAATATGTGCCAATTGCCTTTGGTTTCGCTTTCCGCAAAATGTGTAAATATGACCAAATGATTTTTTATGAAGAAACCCCGTTACTTGCGTATGTGCGTAGCACGCGTATATCAAGTGTATGTAATGTGACGATTCTTTTGAAATCAGTGTGACATTGAGAGACGCAACTTCATAATTTAATCACATATGACATACTTACGACATATGCCGGGAAATTTTATACTAAATAGGCGAGTAGTACTAGCTTAATTTCTTCGCCAAGCAGAGAAATCAGTCCATTGATATTACATTACTTGTAATTAGAAGACAGTAATTGCGGCAGTTTTGATTTTTTTCACACACCCACGCGCGACCAACGCACGCACGCGCATAAATACGCGAGCACACGCGCACACGAGCACACACACACGCCAGTACATACACACG
>NW_014577305.1:83636-85843 GCF_000485595.1 Priapulus caudatus | reverse complement strand
CACACACACACACACACACACACACACACACACACACACACACACACACACACACTCACGCACGCACGCGCGCGCACATGTCACGAGTACGCGTTATACTCGTAGGCGCACGCGCGCACTGACGCAGGCACAAACGCACACGCACGCGCTGACGCAGGCACAAACGCACACGCACGCGCTGACGCAGGCACAAACGCACACGCACGCGCTGACGCAGGCACAAACGCACACGCACGCGCTGACGCAGGAACAAACGCGCACGCACGCGCACATATAAACCGCGCATGTATTCCGAATCAACTAGCTGGTGTATAATGCCGCTTTACGCTTGCCTCGCTAACTATTAGTTATATATAACAAACTATTCACGACGCACCTTCTTTTAATCTACAAACACAATAATGAAAATGTATTTTAACTGCAAATGTAGCTCTGTCGTTTCTTGAGTTTCTAGCATGTCGAATCGTCGATGCTGTTTCACTAATGGCGCCCCCCGTCCACGATGATCAACATGCTATTACAAGATGCATGCTTCTTGTCTCCTCTGCGTCTTCTTCCACGACGCTCTGACCGCCACGACTACATTGAAGCTTGCGACAGTGCTGGTTCTAGTCATGCTTATAGCTCTGTGAGACAAAGGTTCCGTTTAAAATATCAATTATATTGTAAGGTATATTAAAAAATTGCATTTACAAATGATAAAATATGTGAAACGTATAAACAGTGTGTGACGAAATGATTTTCATTATTTTTACCTCACTGACTCTTAGAAGCTCTGAAAATTTAGCGCAGAATAACCACGCTTAATATAATTTGTAGGTGAAGACTAAAGATGTTAAAATATTTTCAGATGAGAACCCGAAACTGTCATATTAATGAGAAAAAGAGACTCAGTTCAGTTGCTATCGATTATCAGCAGCTGCATACAACACGGCGGGAAATAAATATGACTATGATAGCTCTAATGTATATTACCGCGGCGAGTGCAGCATATTGGAAAGGTGGTGGCTGTTATTAGACTAAGTCGCTATCTGTGAAGGAAAAGTCTGCATGTTCTCTCCTAATGAAAGTGTCAATGACCCTGTAGCTCACCTTGGGTGTGATAGAAGAGGGAGGGGAGATATATAAAGCAAGAGTATATATGGGAGAACTCCCATTATATAGCATATCTCCCATTATATACTCTTGATAATGACATATGCATAAGTTTTGTTGCGAAAATAAATGTTTCAGATCTGAACGTCTGAAATCTTGACGAGAGATGGCGCTACGCCTAAATGATCGCCATTTTGGTTTTCGAATATCGCGCAAATAAAAACAATAAAATATTCCAGTCAAATTACTGTAACGAAGAATCTAAAACACAATATTACACGTATATAGGTATGATTGTAGAGTTGTTGACCAGTTAGACGAAATAAACGTAATAGGACGTTGTCATCTCTCCCATAGGAGTCGACACCGACCCACGACGACACCCCATGGCAATAGCTCATCTTGACGATGTCAAGGCGAGCTAAAAATGTTGAAATATTACAGATCATGGTCAGAGTGGCAATTACGGGGTCTCCGAGTTTTTCCGGTCGTACGGTCCGGGTCTCCGGGTACGTGTGTGATTCCATGCTCGTGCGCCATGAATCCGTCGGTGCGCATAATATAGCGATGTTTCATGTTTATAGACATTGACGTCATATGCGCACATGCGCACATGCGCAGCTTGACGGTTGGCAGCAAGCAGATGCGTGATATTGTTCGATACAAGCACACGCACGCACGCACGTGTACGTGCACACACACGCACACACGCACGCATGCACGCACGTTTACGTACACACGCACGCACGCATGCATGCACACAGGTGTACGTGCACACGCACGCACGCACGTCTACGTGCACATGCATGCATGCACGCACGCACGTGTACCTGTACACACACGCACGTACGCACCAACGCACTCATGCACACACGTGTACCTGCACACACGCACGCACGTACACACACACGCATGCACGCACGTGTACGTGCACACGCACGCACATACGCACGCACGTGTACGTGCACACGCACGCACGCACGTGTACGTGCACTCGAACGCACGAACGTGTACGTGCACACGCACGCACGCGTACGTGCACACGAACGCACGCGTACGTGCACACGAACGCACGAACGTGTACAAGCACACGCACGCACGCACGCACGCAC